>NC_133187.1:48105000-48117500 GCF_049306965.1 Danio rerio | reverse complement strand
CTCTCCCTACAGTAAAACATAAGAATCGAAAGCAACTACAGTCATCTATATATATATATATCCATCAGTTTATCCATAGGTAAATCCATCATAAAGTAATTTTGGGCTGCAAATATTTAAAATGACGTCTCTGGAGGGACTGATTATTAGAGAATGGTTTGCAAGAAAATACTATTTTAGTCTTTCTTTTTTTCAGAATTGCATGTTTAATTTAATTAGTTCTTTCTTTGTAAATATTTGTGAAAATCATGAGCAGTTTCTGGGGAAATTATTTGAAACCATTTTTGCACGTGCTCAGTTATATCCAATCAACAGCAATTAAATCTAAATTCTAAACATGATCTCACAAAATAGGAATAGCTCCATCGTGAGGCAGATAAAATAAAAAAAAATTAATGAGATTTATTCATATACTGTCCATTTAAAAATTGTGTGCCGAATCAAAGTGAACACACTTCACTTAAAATGATTTCTCAATGGTACAATCATTCCATTGGATTTGATTTAGAGTGTATACATCATCCCTGTGAACACTGGGATGTGAAAATAAGGGATTTTTCCTTTGATCACCTTGAATAACAGAGCTGCCACTAAATGCACAGACCTTTTATTAAAGCATTTGATTGCTTTCCTAACTTTTTCAGCTCATTCAAGACAAAATTAGTTGTTTAAAAAAAAAACCACCAAGATCAACACGTTTAGATGTTATTATTGTTATTTGTATATTATTATGTATATTATACATATACAAATATATATATTATTATGGCCGGCAGCTAGCTCTCTGCAACTCTTACATGGTCGGCCACTGAAGCTAAGCAGGGCTGCGCTGGGTCAGTACCTGGAAGGGAGACCACATGGGAAAGCTAGGTTGCTGCTGGAAGTGGTGTTAGTAAGGCCAGCAGGGGGTGCCCAACCTGCAGTCTGTGTGAGTCCTAATGCCCCAGTATAGTGACAGGGACTCTATACTGCCCGTCTTTTGGATGAGACATTAAACTGAGGTCCTGACTCTCTATGGGCATTAAAAATCCCAGGATGCTCTTTGAAAAAGAGTACCAAATTTGCCCACTGGACTCTGTCCATCATGGCCTCCTAACCATCCCCATATCATAATTGGCTTCATCACTCTGTGTATGCTGCACACTGGTGGTAGATGAGGAGATTTCGCTTATGTGTAAAGCACTTTGAGTGCCCAGAAAAGAGATATATAAATTTAAGAAATTATTATTAATTATTATTATTATTATTATTATGTGTATATGTTTGTTAAAACACACACCCAAAACCCAGTGTCCACTTTTGTTCCGCTTCAAATGGCGTGTACAAAATCGGTTTGGGGAAAAGAGTCTATATATCACTATAGAGAGCGTCTGACAGTCACGCTTCGCTACATGAACTGACTGTTTTGAGTTGAGGCAATGGTGGCTGCAACAGAAAGGAAGGAAATCCCGCCGTTTTTATTTTATTTCCAAGTGTTTTCATGCCTAAATAAAATAAAAGCACAGAACAGATTCACATTTAAGAGCAAGGGACATCCCCTATTGGTTCAGCGGTATGGGTTGCGTATATGAAGAATCGACTTCTTAATGTTTATTGCCCCCCTTCATAGAAAGAATGAAAAATACAATAGAATCCTGGGAAAACATGAGGGTTGACAGGTATGGTTAACATATAGTATTTCTGTCATGACAACTCTCAGAAAGATTTAGTATGGTAATGAATATGTACAGTATATGGCAATGTTGATGTGTTTGGTCTTGGTGGAATAAATCTGCTGCGCTGCTGCTGCTTTGATTATTATGGCAGAGAAGTATAGAGACTTACTCCTGCCAGTATATTCACACATGCAGTCTGTGACTTTAACACACTGCTGCTACAAACATAATAGTAATGCAACCCTCGTAGCAGATCTAAACACAGGTGGAGCTGGGGTCGAGGAGGGTCTCAAAGTGTTGCAATATTACAAGCAGAACAACATTGAGCTTTTAAAATGTTGAGAAGCAAGGCTGATGAGGAAACATCAACCAATATCCAGCACCATGTAGCAGATCAAGTGCACTATCAGCCTGCATGCGCACAGAGTTTCATGACAGAACTTTGCATGCGTTTTAAAATAATAACAAACTAATGCTCTTCATTATGACCAAGCCATTCTATAGCATTGAGTCCTACAGCATTATTGATAGAAAAACACAATCAAGTAATAAAGCATCTTTTATAACCAAATTACCTTAGTTTTACAGATACTTTAACTATGGTTACCACATAAGACATTAGTATGCTGCAATTTAAATTTGCTGCACTGTCAAGAGTTGCAATTATCAAACGTTGCATTGTAAATATGCATGATTCTAATGAACACATATGCATGATTCAAAATGTCATGTACTAAATATAATGCCTTGAAAAAGTCTGCATGAAGTAATTTTACAGTGTACTTTAAAAGAGTGCATATGTGCAAAGTTTTGCAAATAAACCACTTTTTATTTAAGCTATACAATTATAAGAAGCTCGTACTTCATGTATTTTCAGTATTAGAATACAAACTACTACTCGTCCCTTTGGAGCTGTGATGGTTTTCCACTAAAAAAGGCATGTCAAATCTGGAGATCTGAAGCGAAAGTGTAAGAGAATCTCTGGCTTGGCCGTCAGTATTTCTCTGTGTCTTTCCCATGGGGTCAGGCCCTGTGGGTGTGAATCCTGCGGTGTTATGGAGTTGCTTATCTGCTCTGATAGAGCGGCTCCCTCGTTACCTCAGTCTTAATACTGACTCACGTCAAAAGGAATCCGCTCCACTCAGTCGCAGATCAATACCACAGCAGCAGGGCAGCACACGTCGCAACTGTGCAGCAGCGCCTCAAAGCATTGCGACTCCAGGTGAAAGCCATTACATAAGCACTAATGGGAGAAAACACTGCTTCATTCTGTGACCCAAGAAACCCGCCGGCCGTCTGGATCAACCGAGCACTTCACTTTGGTAACCTAATAGAGAGAAGAAATAGAGCAAAGGTGGAGAAAGTAAAGTTATAGTTAATGGGAAAATGACAGTTCTGACATCAGTGTTGTTACAAATCTGTATGTTTTTATTCTGACATACGTTTTTGGAAAGTCGTTTGATGTCATACGAACTAGCATTGGCACTTTCTGCATATGCAAACTTTAAATATACACTTTTATATTTGAATTTGAATTTATTGAATGGGATAGCCCCTTGAGATGAATCATCTCATTTTCGAGGGGGTCCCTAAAAAGTAAATCAAACAGAGAACAACACATCATAACGTACATACACTTGACAAGACAAACAAACAATCAAACAAGCAGCACACTCCACCTGAAACACTTCCCACAATCTGAAGCCTAAATAAGCAAAAACATAAAATCAAAAGTGCAAACAATTTGATAAACAAACATTCGCAGGTTGTCTCTAAAAAAGAAAATAAATTAGCCAACCCGGGCTCATTTTGTAAACGTAGCCCCGCGGACGTTTCTGCAGACCGCGAAATACGTGCCGGGAGGTACGTATTCGAGCAGTTTTTGTTTTCCCGGAACCGCGAGAGGCCGCTGTGCGCGCTGTTTCGCATCTCTGACGCCTCTCGGGAGCGTGCGCCATTCGCGCCTGTGCTGTTCTCGCGTGAAAAGCCGCCGGAGGCCGCTGTGGAGCGACCATCCGTCCGACTGACTGGCTCAACGACTGAACGATCGATTGAGCGGCCGGCCAATCGGCCAACCCGGACGTCCTCCTCTTCCTCCTCCTCCTCCTTCCCTAAACCCAAGCAACGGTTTGCAAAAGCCGTCCAGAAAAAAAAAAAAAAAAAAGCAAAAGCCCTCGTCTTTGATTTCGACCGCGTTTTCGGATCCCGCCGCGTTCTCGCCCTTAGTTTTTGGATTCTGTTTTTTATCTAATCTGATTTCTGGAACCGCTCTTCCCCGGACTCGATCCCGGTCGTCCACGGAGCCGGCTTCACCTCTTCCGGGCCTCCGCTGCGCCAACGTAACTCTGCGAGCTAAGCGGACAAACTGGTAGCAGCGGGAAAGCCCTCCACTCGGAGGCGAGCCGTCAGCCAGCGAGCGCGAAGAGGAGGAGCGGAGCGGCGCCACACGGCCATACGTACCTAAACGCGGACATACGTACCTCCGGCCACGTAAATCGCAGTCTCCAGAAACGTCTGCGGGGAAAGACAGACAGATATATAGAAATACAGATAAACAGACGGATGGATGGCAGATGAACGGACGGACGGACAGATAGGTAGGTAGCTAAATAGATAGATAGATAGATAGATAGATAGATAGATAGATAGATAGATAGATAGATAGATAGATAGATAGATAGATAGATAGATAGATAGATAGATAGATAGATAGATAGATAGATAGATATACAGACAGACAGATATACGCACTGTAAAAAAAATCTGTAAAATTGACAGTATTACTGGCAATTTTGGTTGACAGTAATACTGTAAAATAAACAAGTGCACTGTAAATGAACAAATAGATAGCGAGACACATATAGATGCTTGTAGTTTTACAGCACAATTGTTATCATTAATTTACAGTACAGTGCGCTTGTAAATTTAATATAATATTTTTAGGTGTGCATTGACTTTTTTACAGTAACAGTCAGCTGTATTAGGACAGACAGATGGATATAGAGACAGATAGACATATAGGCAGGTAGACATATAGACAGACAAAAAGACAAACAGATAGATATATAGACAGATATACAGACAGAAAGATTGATAGAAGGACAGACAGACATATAGACATACAGATGAACAGATGAACGGATGAATGGGCAGACGGAGGGAGTGAGGGAGGGCTGGACAGATAAATAGATATACAGATATACATACAGATGGACGGACGGACGGACAGTTAGATAGAAAAACAGATAGGCAGGTAGCTAGATAAATAGATAGATATACAGACAGACAAATATGCGCATTTTGGTTGACAGTAATACTGTAAAATAAACAAGTGCACTGTAAATGAACAAATAGATAGTGAGACACATATAGATATATACATATAAAGCATGTAGTTTCACAGCACAATTGTTATTATTAATTTGCAGTACAGTGCGCTTGTAAATTTAATAATAATACTGTAAAAATTGCCTGTATTACTGTAAAATTGACAGCAATTTTTTACAATGCAGATATACAGATGGACGAATAGAGAAACAGACACAATAACAGATGAGTAGACAGACAGACAGACAGACAGACAGACAGACAGACAGACAGACAGACAGACGGACATATAGACAGATGAATGTAATATATTATGCTGTACTGTAATGATGCTGTTTTCCTGGTCATAGTGAGAGTCAGTAGTGTGTTTTCTCTGCGCAGATGAAGCGTTACGTTCATCGCTCTGCCAGAACAGCGAGCCAGCGCAGTAATGGCCGCACATGTGTGTGTGTTGCTCATCCAGTGAGTGGGAAGCTGTTGTCACTGCTGTGAATGACAAATGCAGTCGTATTGATCAGGTCTGTGGCCCAGGCTCCCTAATGGCACCTAATTAATGACTTCATTTGCCCCAGCGCCCGATACAGCAAATACCCACTCCACCTCAAGGACCCCCATGGGAGCTGTCCAAACAGAGCGCCAGAAAGCGGAAAAACACACACGCCTAAGCCAAGCATCACTGTTACTATTGCTCAGAGTGCTGTGATTTCAGCTTGCAACTGGCTAGAAAACCTATTATAACACGCAAAAAAAGAAAGAATATATACATACATACATACACACACACACACACATATATATATATATATATATATATATATACAAAACATACGTTTTGAAGAATCTCCCCTTTCACCCATACTCCTCCTCCTTTCTTAGATGGCTGGCATGGTGGCCCAGTGGTTAGCAATGTTGCTTCACAGCAGGAACGTCACCGGTTCTAGTCCTTACCAAGACAGCCAACATTTCTGTGCGGAGTTTGTACGTTCTCCCCGTGCTCATGTGGGTTTCCCCCAGGTTCCCCAGTTTCCTTCCACCGTCCAAAAACATGCTAAAACTAAAGTAAACTAAACTAAAGTTAATTGACTAATCCAAACTGGCACCATAAACATGCTCCTAAGTAGTTATCTCTTACGCCCTATTCACACGGGGCTTCAGCGTCAACGCTTGACAGAGGGCGTGTCTGAAGTTGGAGCTGAAACGATCGTCATAGAAGCGTCAGCCAATGAAATTCAGTCAGCAATAGGCCACTGTCTGAGCTGGTGTATTTGCATACAGCGATCTGATTGGCTGACGCTTCCGTCGGCGCTTGAAAAGTTGAGCTGGTCCCAACTTCTGCAGCGAGGAACGCTTCTGAAGCGGCGCCGACGGATCCACAATGCAGTTCGGCAACGCCTGACGTCACCCATTCAAAGTGAATGGGAAGCGTTGACGCTGACGCCCCGTGTGAATAGGGCGTTAAGAGCAATCACTATCTGTTCATTAGCTACTACAGCAGGGGAGTTCTCCAGATCTCCCTGAGCTCAAACTCCCCTCTCGCCTTGCAAACTGGAGGGAGCCTTGGGCTCAGGGATCTTATATGCTCAGGGCTCCCTCTCGGGACAGCATGCCAAACATGCTTTATAATCAATCATCAGCTAAGTGTGAACTCTTGAAACAGCATAACAATTTCCTAGCAACACCCTAACAGCTACCTAGATTGTTCAATCAATCATACGGCAGTACAATCTGAACATAATGACAGACAGTAACTACACACTTGCAACTATTCTGAAGAAAACAACAGTAATGCATTAACAACAATATAAATGGCTTACTCAGTCATACACCAATGCATCCAGAAGAGCATTGTAAACATTACAACAGTGTCCTGGCAAATATGCCCACGCAACCACACAGCAACACACTAAGCACTCTTAACTTAACTTAACCTACAGTAAGTGACCTTGGCAGTCATCTACAACGCACCACTGCAGGGACATGTTTTGCAAGCATCAAATATTGTACGGATGTAAAATCATACTTGGATACTTGGACACACACACAGAGAGAGCAGTGTCCATTGTGTGTGTGTGCGTGTCTGTGTGCGTGTGTGTGAAAGAGCGCGCTGTGCAGAAAGAAAAGGTCACCGTGACAAGCGCAGTGGTAATAACCAGCTGAAATGGTGCCATCAGACAGACATGATTGATCAATTGAATTCAGCGGCAGTGAAAAATGTGCGATCAAGAAGAGTATTATAGACACGATGAGCTGGGACAGGATACTCATCAAGACTTCATTCCAGCCTGAGCCTCCATCACTCCATCTATCCCTCTCTCCTTCTCTCTGCTTTTAACCTCTCGTCTCTATCCTCACCGATTCCTGAGCTATAAAAGAGAGAAAAAAAAAAAGATTCTGAACAGAAATCAAACACATTTAATGATATTTACTTGTATATGTGCAACCTTGCACACTTGTTTTTCTACCATACTAAGTGATGTTTTATAAACAAATTTCGGGAGGAGCACGATCAGTCTTTAAAGAGGCTAATTCATCACACACGCAATCATTATATTATCCAATCAGCTCAAGAGCAAACCCCTATAAACAATTAAGGTGCTTTCACACCTGTGAATCGATTCAGTTGTTCCGAAACAGGGATTTAAATTGTTACAGTGTTGCTCTTTGCTCTTGGTGCGGTTCGCTTTCACACGGCAAAGTTTCTAAACGGACCAAAAGAGCTGGTGGTGGTGTTTGACAGGGTGTGCGACGTGTCTGAAGAACGAGGAGGGATGCGGTGGGGAGGGGTGAGAAGGGTGCGTGACGTATTTGAGGACCGGGAGGGAGACGCGCAATTTACGGGAGATTATCACTAGTCTAGGGAGACTACTGAAACTTCCGGGAGACTTGGGATGTCTGGAATAACCTCCCGCCCTACTCACAATTCTCTCTTCATATTGCCGTATGCCTATTACACATCCATAAAACACTGTGATGTAGCCGTGCTCGGATCGTATCGCTTTCTCACTACAATCGATCTGCTCCAGAGTTCGTTTTAATCCAGCCGAGACCACCTTATTCAAGCGATTACGAAGCGATTGATTTGGCGCGGATTGGAGCGCGATTGGTGGTTTCACATATGCCAAACGAACCGAGGAGGAGGAAGAGGAGGGTGGCCGGGTCGGCCAATCAGGTGGCTTTTCGTGTGAGAACAGCACAGGCGCGAACAGCGAATGCTCCGGAGAGGCGCCCGAGACGCGAAAAAGCGTGCACAGCGGCCTCTCGTGGATCCGCGAAAACAAAAACCGCTCGAATACGTACCTCCCGGGACGTATCTCTCGGTCCGCAGAGCTACGTTTCCACAATGAGCCCGGGTTGGGAAAAAGTCTTATGCTTTTTATTTTGGCTGGAATTAATTATTTTATTTTTGAAAACAATTTTAAGGTCAATATTAATAAGATATAATAATCTATTATTATCAACTATATAAAGGTTTTTGTCCCATGTCTCAAAAGCACAACTTGTTTCCTTACTCGGGTCATCATTCTTCCTCTACATCCATTCTCTCTGTAAGCTGGGTCAATCAATACAGGCAGTGCATGTCATACATCACAGCAACTGTGGGCCGCACGGAGAACATAATATGCTGTGAATGCAGAGTGACAGATTTGTAAGGGAGACACGACTTTCTAGAGAAGGCAGGATGTGAAGATATTTAAAGGAGCTCTAAAGCATTCTGGCAGCGTGAGGAGGAGGAGGAGAGAGAAAGAGAGAGGTGTGGGGGAGTCTTTCTGCACAAGGGTAATCAGGTCAGAGGAAAACCAGGAGAAAGTGCTGTGTTTGTGAAACCTTGTTTAACCCGGTAAGGAGGTTGAACAATACTGCACAGGTTTTCTTCAGGTGTTGGCCATGTTCAGAAAAAAGACGTTTTCATCCATTTATTTTGCTTTTGGATGGATGTGAGTTGCTATTAGTGGACCTCATTTGAATGACCAATTGATCCCGCACCCATGGACATAAACACCAATCAGAGAGGAGATAAGGTTGAAGAGGGAGAGGAAGTTATTCTGATTCAATATTATGATGTTTTTTTCTTATTTAAAAAAAATAGTTGTACAAACAAATCTTTTTTAATAAATAATTTTGACTATTTTGATGTCACTGTGCCTTTAGTATACTTAAAACATCTGAGGTTTTCCTTTTAAAGCACAAATGTAAACATTACCTTCTCTCCTTTGCCTCTAGAATATTCTTTCCTGCTTGTTTCTCTCTCTCATTCGGATGTAATGTATTTTTGTGTGTGTGTGTGCAGACGGGTCGGAGGGTTCTGCGCAGAGCAGTGATTCTCAGGGCAGTGTGGAGAGTCTGAGGAAACACCTGCGGGCCGATGCCTTCACACAGCAGCAGCTGGAGGCCCTGGACCGAGTGTTCGAGAGACCCGTCTTTCCTGACGTCTTCCCTACATCTGAACACATCAAACCAGAGCAGGTTAGTCCATCTGTCTCAGGAAATACTCAGATCCAGACTCATTATTCCTAACAAAAATGTGCTTACAAGTGGCCTTAACTAATATGTACTTACATTGTTAATCATTCATTACAATGTACTTTTTGTGTGAATATCTGTTTTTACATTGCACTTATGCTTGATTAAATACATGCATGCAATTATATTTGTAATTATTTCAATAAGTATATTTGTAATTACACTGTTGACCTTACACCTTAACCCTTGCTTAAACTTACCCATACCACCAAACCTGTCCCTAACCCTACCCGTACTCAATTGCACAAGCAGTGTGTTGTAATACTTTATGAACACATTAAGTACACTGTATATATATCCTGATGTAAGTACATAGTCGTTCAATGCATTTAATATGAAGTGGGACCAAAATGTAAAGTCAGACTGTACTGTGGTACAAGCGTGGTATCAGATGGTGTACAGAAGTGTTTGGAATCCTGAGGATTTTCAAATGTTTTGGAAAGAGCTTCTTATGTCGACCAAAGTAACATTTATTTGATTGAAATGTAATAAAAGCAGTGATGTTAATGAAATAGTATAACCTTTGAAAGTAATTGATTTTCTATTGTAAAACAATGTCAAATGTAATATATTCCAGTGATCCAGAGTTTTTAATCATCATTGCCGTTTTCAGTGTCACATGAGCCTACAGAAATTAATTAAATATTCTGATTTGCTGCTCATTTATTAATATTGGTTTTTATTACAATAATTGTACAAAACTGCCAAAAAATAGGTAGAAACTGATTAGTTTTTTTATAAATATTTTTTGATTAATAAAAATATATCAAAAATAATAAATCAAAACTAATAAAAAATAAATTAATAAAAATATTTTTAAAAGGAAGTATTTAGAACTATACAGGTTTTTAAAGTATTTTTCTTAAAATAAATGCATTGATGTAGAAGTATTTATAATTCATTTATTCATTATTCATTTATAATAAATATAAATAAAATAATAATAATAATAATAATAATAATAATAATAATAATATAAAATATATTCATATATCATAATATATAAAAAATAATACTTAATTAATAAAAATTATCTCAAAATGAAATATTTAGAACTATAAAGTTTTATTTAAAAAGCTTTTTCTTAAAATAAATGCATTGATGTAGAATTTAAGTAGTCATTTAAATAAATACAAATAAAATATTAATATTATTATTAATAATAATATATAAAATATTTCATTTTATTTTATAATATATTATTCATATATTGCATTATAAAAATTATATATACATATATGCATATATATATATATATATATATATATATATATATATATTTATATATATATATATATATATATATATATATATATATATATATATATATATGTGTGTGTGTGTGTGTGTGTGTGTGTGTGTGTGTGTGTGTGTGTGTGTGTGTGTGTGTAATTACAGTTTTTTTATAATGCAATATATGAATAATATATTATAAAAAAATAAAAATAAAAATATAAAATAAAAAAATATTGAATATATTATTATTAATAATAATATTAATATTTTATTTGTATTTATTTAAATGACTATATATATATATATATATGTATTTTTTGTAATTTTGTATTATTTTATAGATGCATATAGATGTCTTTTCATAAACAGATGTACAGTTGAAGTCAATATTATTAGATAATTATTATCCTAGTAAATAAAACATATAAAACTTTTTCTAGAAGAAAAAATATTATCAGACATACTGTGAAAATGTCTTTGCTTTAATATTTACAAAATGTTGTCTATTGAAAACATTTTTTTATTATTTTCCATCAGAAAATCAATAAAAAGCGTCATCCTCAATGGTTAAAACTGTAAAAAGTGTTACGCTCTATTTAACATTAAAAAATAAAATAGTAATATGCTGTTAATTAAGAAATAAATGTACATATAAAAATACCATACAATGTTTGGGATTTCAAGAAAGCACAACCACGACTGTTCAATCTCAACACCAATACTATGTGGCATTTCAGGTTCGTGTATGTGTGTATAAATATGTGTTGTTCAGCAGTAATTGCTAGTGTTGCAGTGAGGATCAAAGAGCAAAACTCCCTCCATCTATTGATTTTTCAAACAGAATAAAAAAACACCTGAGATGAGCTCACAACACCAGCGCATGAGAAATGATGTCATTTCCTGTCAGAATCCTTCAAAGCTGTGTACCAAAGCTAAACACTCGCAAAATAACAACGTTAGCAATTAATAACACACACGCAGGCACAAACAACAGCATATGAAACCCTTTATGTGTAATTTTGTATCGAAAGTGTTGGATTTATTATAATGGATAACCTTTATTTACTTTCATTAACCGACTAAACAACAAGTGACGATTAATTTCTCTCGCCCGAAAGCGTGAGTCAGAGCCATAAAGCAAAGGGAACAGCCTAATTGAGTTCATTTTAATTTGGGTGCGATCGGGAGACATTACTCCAGCGATTAATCAGGCCGACAGCACTCACCTCCAGAAGAAGGCCTAATTTGCAGCTAATTACAAAACTGATTTTCACTGCAAGATCAATACCGAAATGAATTGGAAATGACTCGCAATCACAAAGGCCGTCAAAGAGGGTATTAAAAAGGAGGGGGAAAAGACGAAGGAAACACGGAAAGCCTTTGAAGGAAAAAAAAACAGGCGAACGGGACGCTCTAGAAAAATCAGTTTTAATTTAAAGCAATATTAATCAGACTATTTTCTCCACTCATAGACCTTCTCCCTCGCTCTTTATTCCTCCTTCTTCACTCTAAACCTGTCCACTATTCTATTTTTAACTCTCTCCATGTTGAGCTGTTAGTTAATGGCTGTGTTTCAAAACTAGCGAGCTGACTGGAAGTGTGCAGACTACTTAGTTAGGTGACTTTAGCTGATATGTGTAAGATAGTCAATTGTTTTCATTATATTAGAAGATTTTGAACATATCAAAGTGCAAAATTCTACATGCACACAGTGGTATTCTCACACTTATCATATTGCATTACATCATGGTCACAAGCCTC
>NC_133187.1:48065000-48100000 GCF_049306965.1 Danio rerio | reverse complement strand
TTGATTTGAAAGAAAAAAAAGACATCAAATCCCAGAGGAAAGTGTTGGAAAGATGCATGCTAAAGACTACTGCCTACTGTAATGATGTATTCTGAGGTGATGTTGCTCTTGTTGGTCTTCAGGCGAGTGAATACAGTCTCCCTGCATTAAACACAGGCCTGGATGAAGTCAAACCCAGTTTATCGTCCAGCGCGGCCTCTGACCTCGGCGCCAGTGTGTCACAGAGCTACCCTGTAGGTAAGACCACCTGAACCCTTTAACCCTTCACAATCAGGGATAACTAGTTATGAAGAAAAGAAACCTCCAGCTCACCCATAACTAAATGCATTAAAAGTAGACATATACGTAAAACTGAGATCAAATGCTAAATAGTGTGAGGATTATATGTAGTAATGTAATGTAATCCTCAACCTTTTAAATGACTTCCTGCCTACACTGCAAAGCATTATTTTTTACAAAGCATTATTTTTTAAAATAGTAGATTAGATTTAGTTTTATTGTCATTAGAGATGTACAAGTACAATGCAACGAAATGCAGTAAAAAAAAAAGAAGCTTCAGCCATGTTTGTGTATACATGGTCTAAGAATGTATACACAAGTAATACTAGTAAATAAGATTATTGCATATACTGCTGCATTTCACATGAAAATATTATTTTTAAATTATCAAAATAATAAAAATATTTTAATTATCATTAAAATGTTACCTTATGCTTCTTGTAAATGTTTATGAATATGCTGGCAATACTTTGAGTTTTGAACTAAAACCTTCCATAATGGGTAAATAAATAGAATAATAAAAAAAATGAATAAAAATAAATGAATTAATAAATAAATAAATAAATTAAATAAATGAAATAATATATAAATAAACAAAAAATGAATTAAAAATAAAAATACATTTAAAAATTACAAATAAATCTAAATAAATAAATATATAAGGGAACACTTAAAAAACACAATGTAACTCCAAGTGTTCCCTTTATTTTTATTTTTTATTTTCTTTGAGAAGTAAAAAAGATTTTAGTTTGAAACTCAAAGTTTTGCCAGCATATTGATAAACAGTTGCAAAAAGCATAAGGTAACATTTTAATGAAATAAATGTAAAATAAATGGAAAGTGCACCATAAACAGGAACTTTACATAGTTTTTTTTTTTTTAATTTTTATTTTTTTTGCATGGACAATATCAATCATAAAAATAAATCATGTTTTTTTTTAGATATGTTACTTGCTATGTTTTATAATAGTGACTTGTGCTTGTGTTTGAAAATAGATTCAGTAATTAATTTAGGCTACTGTCATATGTTAAGCTTTTCTCAGCCTAATTAAGTTTGCTCAAATCTTATTATATTAAATTATAATACCGCACTGAAAATGCTTTGTTTAAGTGGATTCAGAAAGTGCTTTGTGTTCTGCATTAATTAAAGGATCTGCAGTGTTCAAACTCTCCTGTGCATTGATATTGTGATCCCACATTAAAAAATACTACAGTAACCTACAGTAAATATTACTTGCATCTGAAACTGCATACTTCCATACTATGTTGTACACTAAAATCAGTATACAAGCCGAGTAGTGTCTGAATTCACAGAATTTTAAAATCAGTATGCGAGAAATACCCGGATGACTTATAACTTCCGGCGAGATTCTGAAGTGTGCATACCATGCACGCTGCGCTATCCTATGATGCCCTGCGAAAGGATATATGAATGGGATAGAAGTGACGCAATTTATGCGGATAGATCATGACCATGACAAAATGGTGGATGCAGTACCTGACGAGTACGTGGTTTCGGACGCAGACATTAGCCCCTTTCACACAGTGATACTGGTAAATGTCAGGAAAATTTCTGGAACAACTTTGCCAGTAAATTCAAAAAAGCGCTGTTCACACAGGCGAGGACGTTATGGAATTTTTCCGGAAAAGACCGTTCACACATCCTTTCCAAAATACCGGTATATTCTAACATAATTAACCAGAAATGAGCTCTAAACGGCTGAGCTTGTGTTTGTAAACATTTGACGACATTACAGACTGTGTGGATGGATCAGTATTGTGAACAACTTCGATGAAACATATAGAGAAACACTTTCGCATGTCGAGATGTAAATGATGTGTGTGTGCTGGCGCTCACTGACTGCTTCACGGGCACACGCGACACGTCAAGCAACTGAAGAAAACAGAGCTTGAAGGTAAACCAACAACGGCTTATCATGAGCATCTTATCGATAATTATTTACACAGTTGGCATTAAGAAGGAACATATAAATGTTATCTGACTAACATCTAGCAGCTAAAAGGTGTCTGGAAAAATATTCAAAAGCTTTTATTCTCATAAACCGCGCAGACGTAAATGCGTCTGACTGTTCTGATTGGCTAGAGTAAACGTCTTACGTCAGGACGTTCTAGACGTGCACGCGGTCTTTCCGGCAATCTTCCTTCTGCATTCACACAGCGCAGCATTCCAGCAAATTACCAGTAATGTTACAACTTCTCTTCCCGTAAAATAGCCAGAACAAATTTACCAGTATTTTCAAAAAGGGCCTGTTCACACATACACATTATCGGCAATTTTCCGGAAAGGTCTGTATGTGTGAAAGGGTTTTTGAACCATACTATACTTGAATTAATCTGTTGGGGTGATTCTACAGTTGCTACGGTAACACAATAACTATAGCAATACAAACAAATAACCTAATACTGTGGTTTTCTTCAATTATAGGGTATATTTTGACTCTCTGCGGTCGTAAAAAATCCCAGGATGTCATTTTAATAATAGTAGGGGTTTAACCCCTGCATCCTGGCCAAATTTGACCACTGGCCTTTGTCCATCATGACCTCCTAACCATCCCTATATGATAATTGGCTTCATCACGTCTTCTTTCCACCAATGAGCTGGTGTGTGGTGTGCGGTCTGGTGCAATATGGCTGCTGTTGTGTCATATAGGTGGATACTGCACACTTGTGGTGGAAGAGATTCATAAAGCGCTTTGAGTGTCTAGAAAAGTGCTTTATAAATGTGAGGAATTATTGTTATTATTATTATTCTTATTATTGTTGTTGTTGTAGTTGTTGTTATTATTATCAGTATTATTATTTTTATTATTATTATTGTTGTTGTTGTTGTTATCATTATTATTATTATTATTATTATTATTATTAATACTACTATTATTATTATTATTATTAGCATTATTATTATTATTATTATTATTATTATTATTATTATTATTATTATTATTATTATTAATTTTATTATTATTATTATTATTATTATTATTATTATTATTATTATTATACTACAATAAACCACAGTTTGCTGTTGTAAAACTAAAGTATACTATATGGTTTTCAGTACACTAGCTAATACTTTAGTATGCTAGAGCATTAACAAGGAGGTGTAAATATTACAATATAAAGCTTAGGTCAAGATTATTCGCCCTCCTGTCAATTTTGATTTCTTCTTCAAATATTTCCCAAATGATGTTTACAGATTCAGCATTTTTTCACAGAATTTTCTATAATATTTTTTCTTCTGGAGAAAGTATGATTTGTTTTATTTCAGCTACAATAAAAGCTGTTTTTATTTACTGATTTTTTTACATTTTAAGGTTAATAATAGTAGCCCCTTTGAGCTATGTTAGTTTTGAATAGTCTACAGAAAAAACCAATCTTATACAATAACTTGCCTAATTACCCTAACTTTATCCTAATTAACCTAGTTAAGCCTTTAAATGTCACTTTAAGCTGTATAGAAGTGTCTTGAAAAATATCTAGTCTAATATTATTTGCTGTCATCATGGCAAAGAATAAATAAACCAGTTATTAGAGATGAGTTATTAAAACTATTATGTTTACAAATAAGTTTGCCATTTCCAATAAACACAAATTAGAGCAAAAATAAAGAGGGGGGCTAATAATTCATCAGGAGTAGTAATGCTGATTAAAACTGTATACCATCTAATACACTACACTATAAAATGGTTAAAAACCCTTTGTTCTTTTATAATATCTGTATTTTCTTTTAATGCAGGGGTCTTATAACCTAATGAAACAAAGTTCAGGCTAACGAGCTGTTGGACGGAGGACGTTTGTTGTTTAACTGCAGAGCTGAGCTTCAAAATAATGTCAAATATGAACATTTACATAAACAAATTCATCATTTGCTCACGGCAGACAGGGAACGTGGAGCATTTGTTTCTCTCTCTCTCTCTCGCTGTCTCGCTCTTGTTAATAATAAATGATGGGACAGTTAATTAAAACGTAGTGTGCTTGTTGTGCCAGTTGTTAATGTGAAATGTGTGAAGTTTACTGACAGTTTTACGATCGTCTTCAGGTCAAAGATAAATACACAGCGCTTTTATTAAAATTCACATAATTATGCTGAAGACATTACGCCCATTACTCTGTGTGTGAGTGTGTGAGTGTGTGTGTGTGTGTGGCTGGATACCGAAAGCCATAGAGAGAGAGAGAGAATGTTGGTTTGTTGGCTGATTATGTGTTTCCAGCTAGTTTTACATCACAGTTTCTGTGTTGTTTATATTAATCAGGTATTAACGTGATCATCAGTTAATCTCTCATCATTTACTCACTAGTTTATTAGTGCCATCACACAATTAATCGCGATTTTTCATATCCAAAACAACATTTCAGGCTGCACGGTGGCGCAGTGGGTAGCACAATTGCCTCACAGCAAGAAGGTCGCTGGTTCAAGCCTCGGCTGGGTCAGTTGTTGTTTTTGTGTGGAGTTTGCATGTTCTGCCCGTGTAGGCATGGGTTTCCTCTGGGTGCTCCGGTTTCCCCCACAAGTCCAAACACATGCGGTACAGGTGTATTGGGAAGGCTCAATTGTCCGTAGTGTATGTGTGTGAATGAGTGTTTCCCAGTGTGTTTCTCAACATATCCTGGATACGTTGGCGGTTCATTCCGCTGTGGTGACCCTTGATTAATAAAGGGACTAAGCCAGCAATAAAATGAATGGATGAATGAATATATATATATAAATAAATAATCATAGCTATTAGAAAAAACTATTACTTTTTAATTTCTAAAATAATTAGAAAATAACTAAGTTTCTTTTGATTTCTGGATTTATTTATTTTTATTATTTATAATTATTTACAATTATTTTATTTTATTTAATAATGTTAATGTTAATGTTATCTAAAAAGTCTGATAACATTTCTTCTGTAAATACTTTATAGAAAATAAAAATTTAGTCATTTAACAATCAAGGTTATTCCTGACGATTAAACATTGCTATTGCGTTGTCTAAAAATAAATAGAAATATGTCTAAAAAAATGAAAAAAAAATTAGTTTTCCATCATCAATTTAAATTTGCACACTTAATATATTTCGATATTTAATTGATTTAATATATTTTAGACATTTAAATATTTAAAACATTCAAGTATTTTAAAGCAGAGAGCATAAGAGATAAGTATCTGTGTGGTATTCACAGTTCAGCAGGAACCCTCATCTCCTCTGGCACCGGCTGCTTCATGAATCATTCATTTTTAATAGATTATGCAAATTCTCATGCATAGAATCAACAAGATCAATAACTGTGGGCATTTTAATTGGGCTTGGAAAACATTTTAAGGATGAGTGTAATCTGTGTTTCTTTTCCGTTAAGGAAACTATTCATCTGCACACTGGATCTCAGCCGGAAGATAGCATGTTTTTTTCTTTTAACACAAAATATAATCAGTCAGGAATAGATTAACATTTACTGCTCAAACCAAAACTAGAGTATACATTTTACACTTTAATAACTTTAGCATTCTTTATTTACACTTTAATTTAAGTCAAACATAAACAACTTTTTGCTAGTTTTTTTTTTTTTTTGCTGTTGTTGTTGCTGTTTTTGTCGTTGTTTTATTTTAATATTTTATCACATTTTTAAATGTAAATATTTATGCATCATTTCTGGACATTATTGTTTTTATTTATTATTACTATTAACCACTGCAGCTATCTTTATGTAACATCAAAATGAGAAATGTTTTGACAAAATTTGGGTCAATTATATCATAGATGGATGGGTGGGGGGTGGGATATATTGTTGCATTTATTTATTTATTTATTTATTCATTTATTCATTCATTTATTAGTTTTTATTTATTTAATTATTTAATTATTAATTTCATTTATTTATTATTTACTATTGTTATTTTTTTTTGACAATTGTTTAAAATGCACTGATACTCTTTGTATTCTTGCATTCTACATACTTTTTTTTTTAATATACACAGTAAGAAATGCTGGATTCCACACAACTGATTAAGTTAACTTAATAGTTTTTACAAATTTAAGTGTATTGAACATAAAACAATTAAGTTGTCCTCTAAAAACTCATAACTTACACCAGAACATGCAAACTCCACACAGAAATGCCACCTGACCCAGCTGGGACTCGACCCAGCAACCTTTTTGCTGTGAGGTGACAGTGCTAACCACTGAGCCACCATGCCACCTGAGTTGTAATGTAATGTGTATTTATATAGCGCATTTATTGTGTAGGGCCATACACCCAAAGCGCTTTACAATCATGAGGGGGGTCTCTCCACACCACCACCAGTGTGCAGCATCCACTTGGATGATGTGATGGCTGCCACAGGACAACGGCGCCAGTGCGCTCACCACACACCACACTCTCAGAAAAAAAGGTACAAAATTGTACCTTTTAGGGTACAAATGGCCCGTCACTGGGGTGGTACCCTTAAGGGTACAAATTTGTACCTCTATTTAAAGGTACAAAATTGTACCTTCTACATTTGTACCCTTTAAGGGACAATTTTGTACCCTAGACACTGAAGGTACAAAAATGTACCTTTTTATATTATATAGTATTTTCAGGGTACTGACCCAGGCATTTTGATCCTTTGGTGACTGCATGCACAAATAAATAAATAAATAAAATATTTTGGTTCACAGATGTACATTTTTATTTATTAATGTAGAAATATTTCATTACAACTCACAACTGAATGTGTCAAGAAATAAAATTACACAGCAAGTATAAAGCAGACATGTAAAACAGTAAAAAGAACATTTTAGATAACAAATAAAAACTAAATAATCTACACTTAATACAAAGACCACAAGAATACTGTTTAAGATTTATAAACACATTACACAGGCTACATCAAGTATTGCACTTTATAAAGTCCAAAGTATTTGTCTTTAGTCAGAATACTCGGTCATAATAAATAATTTGTCATCAACATTTTCTCTAAATTTCAGAATGAAGGCAAACTTTCTCTATAAATTGCTTCAACAGTGCAGAAAACCAAATACATCAGTAGCCTCTTCCTCAACATCAGTAGATTACTCTTTTAGTGGAGTTGTAATTTGTTGTAACACAATATGTGTTTATGCTTTTGATAAACATGACATGTAAAGCACTCATAACTGGAAAATGTTCTTTGATAGTCATTAGGACCACAAGTTATTTAAAAAATTTGCTTTATGCATGAATGATAGCAGTGTGCTGGATTAACTTGATGATTGTGATTATCCCAAGAGCATGTAGAGAAACAAAAAACAAGGTTGATCACTCTGGTAACTGGAGTAGATCGAGGCTTGTCACCGTCCACCGTTCATTCAAAACATTCCACAGCAGAAACATCAAGGTGTTCTTCTAATAAGATGGATATGTCAAAAATGTATATTTGTCCACATCATCAGCCCGGCCAATCGCAATCCCATCAACTCTGAAGACTGCCGTGACTCGTCTTGTTAACACAGTTGTCCAGTCGGGGGGGCCTCCTCCTGTACTTGAACTGTTGGATGTGGTGAAGATGATTCACTGTAAATGACAAAGCAATAATTACATTAATATCAGTCACTCTATCACTGATGAAGAGAAAATCAACATGCATAGAAAGTGAAATAATTAATATTCACTGATTAAAAAAAAAAAAAGTATCACAGATTAAAAGACTAATATAAATTTCATTCATTCATTCAATTTCTTTTCGGCTTAGTCCCTTTATTAATCTGGGGTTGCCACAGTGGAATGAGCCACCAACTTATCCAGCATATGTTTTATGCAGCAGATGCCCTTCTAGCTGCAACCCAGTATTACGACACATCCAGACACACTTATTCACACACACATTTATACACTACAGACAAATAAGCTTACCAAATTCAGCTATAGCGCATGTCTTTGTACTTGTGGGGAAACCGGAGCACTTGGAGGAAACCTTCACGAACACTGGAAGAATATGCAAACTCCTCACACAAATGCCAACTGACCCAGCCGAGGCTCGAACCAGCGACCTTCTTGCTGTAAGGTGACAGCACTACCCACTGCGTCATCCTAATATAAAGAATATCAAGCATTATAAAATGCATTTATCACAGCATATACTAAACAGAAAACAACATACGCACCGGAGCACAACGAAATGTTGAAGTGTCTCGCTTAACAAGGCTGGCAACATGAGAAGTGCTGCTGTAAAATCAATTCCTGGAACATAAGATTTGGCATACAAACAAATATGAATGAATCCATCCAAAGCTAGAATTTAATAATATTAATCAAGTGGAGAAAATTTAGAAAGAGTACCTTAGAGTCAGGTCCATAGCATTCTTCAGTTGATCTCTCATCTTTCGATGAAAACCTAGAAAATAATTTTAAACACGTGGGTGTACATTTATTGTTGTTTGTAAGTAAAAACCTACAAATTTAAAATAGTATGTAAGCCATTAAAACCATGGTATAGATAATGAGACATACTTACATCTTGTAACTGAGCCATGCTTTCTTATGACATGCCTTCATTGGTCTGATGCTGTTAGACTGCATTCTGTTGTTCAATCTTGTCCTGAAAGACAATTGGAAACTTCAAAAACTTCTGGAAAGCAATAAGATAAAGCAATAACTATTTATTTTGAGATATTAATAAAATAGGTAAAATAGCTCAAGGTACCAGTTGTAGAACAGATGAGACAACTTATTACATTAAAGAACAAAGTATAACTTAAAACGTCGATTTATACAACATGGTATGTTAATAACTCTACATTAACATAAGTATAACGTTAAACGATAGTAAAGCACCAACCATTCTGGACATGAGAGTTTGTGGACACTCCTCAACATTAATGTAACTTAGACACTGAAACGAAGATATGTACGCCACGTTTGTAAATAGCCACGTTTACATAATCAGTCGCTTTGTCGGTGACAAAATTGTGATTTTTCTTCACAAAATGGCGGTGTAACTTATATAACTTAACCGTCTAAAATTACATTTCAGCGGTCAACCGTGGCTAGAAAAATGACCTCAAAATATAAAACATTATCGATAATTACAAATTTCCAGTATTAATAACAAAAGGTTTTATATCAAGGTATGTGAAGACTTTAGTCGCGCGAGCTTCGGGCCACACCGCACATTACTCACGGCCCGAATCCGGTGCACGGATACGGCAGCGTCGGCTCGCTTCTGCCGCCGCAACTGGCCCGAGTGTATTTTGCTATTTGGGTTGCGATTATATTCCGCCGTGGCAACACTTATTAATAAAGCAGTAACGTAAGATATAAGGCGCGAATACGTAACGTAGGCGATAAAGGGAACTTTTACACCGAGAAAACTAACAGCATATAGTACTCACCGTCTATAACGTTATGTCCCTCGGTGACTTCGATATCACATTGTATTAACTTCTTTAATAAGCTGCAGACATCTTAGCAAACTCCATCCTGCAGGCCAGCCCGGAGCACTTAAAGCGGGGGAAAGCCAAGACCCGAGAGTCAGACAAAATCAACAGAACACGGCTTCACATGTAAAAATGAGACTGAAAATATATCTTTAATACATTCTTACCTGAAAAGTGTGGACTCCAAAATAGACTTTTCTTTGAAAAGCGTGCGAAGTTCTGTGTAAACAGCCAGCATACTCGACCGACCGCCTCAGTAACAAACACTACTATAACGTCTCAACAAGCCAAATTCTTAAAGAGACAGCAACATCACCACCTGGATGAAGATGCTGTCACTCTGCATGGTTCTTATTCTACATCCCATAAACTATAGGGTCTTAAACAGTAAGCAAAGACCAATATTTACGTTTTTAATGATTAAAATTACATTCAATTATAAATTAAATTATTAACATTTTTGAGAAAAAATGTAATTTAAATACATGAAAAAAAATTCATTATTAAAATATTTAATTCAATCAATTTATTTATTAATTATATTTTTAAATTATGTATTTTAGTATTAATGTTTAGTATTAATACATTTAAATTAGTGTTATATAGTGTCTTGATCTTATCATGAGCTGAGGGTACAATTTTGTTCCTATAGGGAAGCAAAATATATAATTGTACCTTTAAAGGTGCCAAATTGGTCCTTTACAGTACAATTTTGTATCCAAATGTGCTATAAAAGGTACAAAAATGTACCTTTCAAACCTAAATCTGGACATTTGTACCTTTATATCCCATTTGGGTACAAAATTGTACCCTAAGGACCAATATGGGACCTTTAAAGGTACAATTTTATATTTTGTTCCCTCTAGGAACAAAATTGTACCCTCATTGTACCTTTTTTTCTGAGAGTGCAGCTATTGGTGGAGTGGAGAGACAGTGATAGAGCCAATTCGGTGGATGGGGATGATTGGGAGGCCATGATCGTAAGGGCCTATAGAGGGACTTTGGCCAGGACACCGGGGTTACTCCTCTGCTCTTTCACGAGAAGTGCCATGGGATTTTTTTAATGACCACAGAGAGTCAGGACCTCGGTTTAACGTCTCATCCGAAAGACGGCGCTCACTGACAGTGTAGTGTCCCCTTCACTTTTACTGGGGCATTAGGACACACACAGACCACAGGTTGAGCGCCCCCTGCTGGCCTCACTAACACCACTTCCAACAGCAACCTAGTGTTCCCTAGTGGTCTCCCATCCAGGTACTGACCAGGCTCGGCCCGGCTTAGCTTCAGTGAGTAACCGGTCATGGGCTGCAGGGTGACATGGCTGTGATATACATGTATATATATATGTGTGTGTGTATATACATGTATACGTACAATATACTGATCCAGCACTACTTATGAAAAAGCTCTGCTGAACTTTTTGGAGTGTGATGGAACATGCAATAATTTGTAACCTTAAAGTAAGCAATAGTTTCTCTCTCCATGTCTGCACCTGAGGGCACCACGCTTCTAGTCACACAAATTAATGCTTATTCCATCTTCACACACACAAAAAAAAAGCGAACTAACCTTTGAGCACACATTTGATAACAAACGACTTTCACCGTGCATCCAGGGAATTAGGGCAATTTGGCTCTCCAAACATCCTTTGCTTAGTTGTAATTAATTAGGGTGCCGTGTTTTTTTGGCTTGTGATAAATTGCTGCATTCTGAATGTAGAAAATAGAGGTCAAACGTTTCCCGTAGCCTCACTGTCGGAACATTAAGGTGTCCCTGTCGTGGACAATGTAATACAGACATGTTGAAGCAAGTGTTTGCACTCCAGCCTTCCGCTTATTTGAGATAATCCTAAGGTCACCCTGGTTTTCAGTACAGCGCTTTGGACAAATTGAATAGGTGATGGGTGTTTCTTGCATGTTGACGGATTATTGAGGCAGGTAACATGCGTTTGTTCTGGTCATGCAATTTATAAAAAAATATATACAGTAAAGTCATTCAGAAATTATTCACCCATTTGTGGTTTGTTTTCTTTTTCAAATATTTCCCAAGTGATGTTTAACAGAGCAAGACGTTTTTCACAGTATTTCCTATAGTATTTTTTTTCTGCAGGAGAAAGTCTTATTAATTTTACTTCGGCAAGAATAAAAGCTGTTTTTTTTAACCATTTTATGGTCAATAATATTAGCCCCCTTATCATTTTTATTGTTTACAGAACAAACCTCTGTTATGCAATGACTTGCCTAATTACCCTAATTAACCTGGTTAAGGCTTTACATTGCAATAGACTGATTTCATGCAGCTGCCATTATTAAGAGCGAAAACGAGGCTGCGGTGGGAAGAAACCTGGAAGTACTGCTTAGAGTTCATTCATTATCATTTTCTTGTCGGCTTAGTCTCTTTATTAATCCGGGGTCGCCACAGCGGAGTGAACCGCCAACTTATCCAGCAAGTTTTTATGCAGCGGATGCCCTTCCAGCCGCAACCCATCTCTGGGAAACATCCACACACACATTCACACACACACTCATACACTACAGACAATTTAGCCTATCCAATTCACCTGTACCGCATGTGTTTGGACTGTGGGGGAAACCGGAGCACCCGGAGGAAACCCACGCGAAGGCAGGGAGAACGTGCAAACTCCACACAGAAACGCCAACTGAGCCGAGGTTGGAACCAGCGACCTACCTACTGCGCCACTGCCTCGCCCTCGCTTAGAGTTACACATAGATATTTACATTAGATGTCGCCTGCCATGTTGTTGTCTATTGGAAGGAATGTGTCAATAGAGCCGCCATGTTAGTACAGGGTAGCACTCCATTGAAATGAATGCCAGACCAATGTGCAGTGGAGGACTGTGGCCATTCAGAGCCAGAGAAATATACAAATTTGCATATATCTATAAGCAAAATAATCTTACATCAAAAGAAAAAAAATCAAGATTATATTGCTTACCCCATTGGCAGATTATTTTGCTTGTTTTAAGGAAAAACTCACTTATTATTGGCATATTATTTCTCAAAACGAGACGATATGTTTTGCTTGTCTAGAAAATGCTTCTTGATATAAGAAATTTTTAAATATTTAGACTAGAAACAAGTAATAAATCTAAGCAAGAAACACATTTTTTTGCAGTGCATAAATTAAATATATTTAATTAAATATTAAACTAAATATATTTATAAATATGTTTTGTCACAGCAGAAACAGCACTGTAAAAAATGATTGTCTAACCTTTTGCCTCATATCTAGTCCAAATATCTACAAATTCTCAAACCGAAAAGCATTTTCTATAGACTAGTAAAAAATATTTAATTTTCTAAATAAAAATAAATAAAATAAAAATAAATAAAAAATAAATAAATAATAAATAAAAATGAAGGGAGTTTTTCCTAAAAATATGCACAATAATCTGTCAGTGAGGTAAATAAAATGCTCACACTTTAAATTACAATAAGGTTTCATTAGTAATGTTAGTTAACAAAAAAAATATCTGATCAATAGGTCATGACAACATATGTTTTTAGTTAATTGTAACTTATTAAGTTAATCATGTTCCAACTTATTTTTATGAGTTACACAAGCTGTTTTAAGTCAGTTTAACATAACGTAAGTTCAAATAATTTGATTAAGCTTAAAAGTTTAAGTCAATCAGTATTTTTACAGCACTGTTGTGTAATTATGAAATATACTTGCATTTATTAATCATAGTTCAACATTTATTATTAACATCCCGATGCATTAACTAACATTAATTAATACAACCTTACTTTAAAGTGTTAGTACAGACTGAGGGCGACACAGGGGATCAGTGGTTAGCACTTTGGCCTTACAGCAAGAAGGTCGCTAGTTCGAGTTTAGGCTGGGTTGGTGTTTCTTGTGAGTTTGCATGCTCTCCCTGTGTTGGCGTGGGTTTCTTCCGGGTGTTCTGGATTCCCCCATATTACTGTATGAGTGTGTATGGGTGTTTCCCAATATTGTGTTGCAATCAAAAGGGCATCCGCTGTGTAAAACATATGCTGGATAAGTTGGCGGTTCATTCCACTGTGGCGACCCCTGATGAATAAAGAGGAGAAGCTGAAGAAAAATGAATGAATGAATAAATTTCAGATTGAGAACCAGATTATTTTATTAAGCCTCTGGCAGATATGCTTATAAGGAAAACTCACGTTTAACTTTGACTTATTATTTCTGAAAATTAAACAATGCTTGTTTTACTTGTCTAGAAAATGCTTCTTGGTTGAAGGATTTGTAGGTATCTAGACTAGAAACTTCTTTTTTCAGTGAAGCTTCCACAGTTTAGTGTGTTTTTTCTGTCTGTTGGGAAAGCATACTGGTCCACACAGGATTACACTGGGCTTTGATGGACACGGTCCTGCTCATTAGAATTGAACTGGTGGCCAAGTTTCCCCCCAGCGTCCCCAGTAAAAGCTCCCAGCCCCCCTTTTCTTGAACAAAAACATTAGTCTGTGAGGGGTGTCAGGCTTCAGCGCTCGGCTGGGTCCAGGCTTCATGTTGTTGGGTAGGACAGCCAAGCGTCAGCCCCAATTACTGCTCTGAATGTGGAGCTTTTTACTGCTATAAGAGACATTGAGTGTTTCGCGGAGGCCAGTATGAACCGCTCACTTTGACCCAGGCTTACATCTGTTCTCTGTTCTGACCTCGAAAGGACAAGAATAAATCCATTGACACACAGCGTTAGCTTTTTATGGAAAATACGTTGCAGCGTTTCTGTCACAGAGAATTTTGCAGGACCAAACTTGAATTCAGTGCTAATTAAATGTCATGCACCAGTCAGATTTAAAATACTTTCACAGTAAAAAGAAGGAATAAAATGTTATACAAAATGTATCAACACATAAACCAATCCATGAATACATTCAGAATTTTAATAGGAACAAAACTATTAAGTTTAGTTTATATATAAAGTGCAGCTGAAGTCTAAACTAATGTTGTGAATGAGACCTCAGTACATTGAAATCTATAGGCACAAATACAGTTAAAGTCCGAATTATTAAACCGCCTTTGAATCATTATTTATTTTTTAAATATTTTACCAAATGATGTATGACCGAGAAAGCAAATTTTCACAGTATGTCTGATAATATTATATATATAATATTTCTTCTAGAGAAAATCTTATTTGTTTTATTTTGGCTAGAATAAAAGCAGTTTTTAATAAAAAATAAATAAATAAACATTTTAAGGTCAAAATTATAAACCCCTTTAAGCTATATTTTCAATCATCTACAGAACAAACCATAATTATACAATAACTTGCCTAATTACCCTAACCTGCCTAGTTAACCTGACTAACCTAGTTAAGCCTTTAAATGTCACTTTAAGCTGTATAGAAGTGTCTTGAAGAATATCTAGCCTAATATTATTTACCGTCATCATGGCAAAGATAAAATAAATCAGTTATTAGAAAAGAAATCAGTTATTAGCTATTATGATTAGAAATGTGTTTAAAAAAATCTTCCCTCTGTTAAACAGAAATTGGGGAAAATAAACAGGGGGGTAATAATTCTGACTTTAACTGTAGATAAAGCACTATAAATTTGACATGAGGTGCTTTCTGGCAGATTTCTTTTCCACTTGCTTAAATCAGCTTCAAATCTTTAAATCTTGCTTAAATAAAAGTAGAAAATTGTGAGGTCCCACTTTATATTAAGTGGCCTTAACTAATATGTACTTATAGTTTGTTACAATGTACTTATTGTGTAAATACATGTATTTACTGTGTACTTATGCTTGATTAAATACCTGTATGTAATTACATCTGTACTTAACTTCTGTAATTACATTATCTAAATATACTGTTGACCATCCCTTACACCTTTACCCACCCTTAAACCAACCCATACCACCAAACCTGTCCATAACCCAACCCCTATCCCAACTCAAGAGCACCACAAGTGTTCTCAAATACATTAGGAACACAGTAAGTACATTGTATTTATTTTTTGATGTAAGTACATAGTGGTTAAGGACACTTAATATAAAGTGGGACCAATTGGCATTATTTTAAATTTTCTTCATTTTCCTTCGTTTAGTCCCTTTATTCATTAAGGGTTGCAACAGCAGAATGAACAACCAACTTTTCAAGCAAATGTTTTACACAGCGGATGCCCTTCCAGCTGCAACCAAGTACTGGGAAACACCCATACACACTCATTCACACACATACACTACGGCCAATTTAGTTTAGTCAATTCACCTTCAGCGTTTAGATTGTGGGGGAAACCAGAGCAGGGAACCCACGTCAACACGGGGAGAACAGGTGTGAGGTGACGACTCTAACCACTGAGCCACCATGCTGCACGTGAAAAAATATTTATAATATAAAGATAACTCATAAATAGTTACGATTTTCTACTTTAAAAATTGTTTTAAACTAGTGGAATTTTTTGAATGAAAACACATTTAGTGTACATTTTACTGTGCTTTTTGTGTCAATAAATTTCAGTCAAACTGAGGTCCTTTTCACAAAACAATTTTTTTAATGACTTCAGCTGCTCTTAAATATACACTAAACTTCATCGTTATGTTTCTATCGATATTCTGAATGTCTTTATGAAGAGGTTTGTTTATGTGAATTTTTATAATGTTTTATTACTAATGGCATAATAAAATGTTTTGTGTCTGCATTTTAAAGGTGCAGTAGGTGATCTTACACAATGCTAACAGCTTCGCATAAATCTCTGAATCACAGTCCCTCCCCTGCCGTCTACAGCCACCCCTCCTTAAATAGCAAGCCAAACTGACATGCGATTTCAGAGCGAATATTTAGAGTTGCAAGGTAAACAATATAGGGAGAGAATATGCGGAGTAGCGGTATTTACTTGTGTTTTGTTATTAAACTAATTAAAATCTACATCATCGATGCTGTAAGAGGACCTTATGAAACTGAAAATAGTCTTATCAGTCTTTCATCGGAAGATTTTAGTGGCTGAACAGCACTTCTGTCAAGATATAACACATTTGTAACATCAACATCTAACATTACATCAGCTCTGCGTGAAGTTAAAACAGTGTAAAAACAGAACATTATCGGTCTAAGAGAAAGCCATTGTCATCCTTTCTCCAGCGTGCAAAGGTAACTCCAATATTGATTCAGGTTTTTAAAAAGTTTAGATTCAGCAGGTTTTGATCAATCGTGGGCATGCTCTCTCTCGTGAACATGCGGCGGTCGGCGGAGCTGTGTACAAACGTCTGCACAGTTGTTCAAATCTGCATTTGCTGACAGACAGATTGGGCTACTTATCGGAATTGTGAGAGATGTCGGTCTGACTCTATTTAATTGGATGAACATTTTTTAGTTTTATGCCTTACCCAAAATATAAAAATACATATAAACACATTTAGATCAAATACTGTAATCATTACTATTAGACTGCGAGGAGACTTTGAACCAGCACAACCAAAACTGCTTCTGAAGACGATCACCTACTGCACCTTTAAGAGTGTTTTCTAATTTATAAAGTAAAGATGTCCAAAATATTTTCAGTGAAACCCTTTACATTTAACATGTCAATAAAATAAAACAAGAATTTAGAACCCTGCTTTTATCCAATGTCCAGGATTTATTTCCAAACTGCATATATATATATATATAATTTTTTTTTAAATAATATATTTTATATATATATATATATATATATATATATATATATATATATATATATATATATATATATATATATATATATATTGCTATATTTCTGCAATACGTTTTAAATGCAGTCCTGAGCTGATTGATGATGGACAGTAAAGTAAGTGTGGTGTGTTTGTGTGTGTGTGTGTGTGTGTGTGTGTGTGTGTGTGTGTGTGTGTGTGTGTGTGTGTGTGTTTGTGTGTGTGTGTGTTTGTAGGGCGAGATATGGCCAACACAACCTTACCTGGATATCCACCTCACGTCCCTCCGACAGGGCAGGGCAGCTATGCCACATCCACACTGGCTGGAATGGTTCCTGGTGAGTATCTGCAAATAAAATGTACAATAATAAGAAGTTTTGTTGTCCCACAGCTGCTAAAAAGAATAGTTTACCCTATTTTTTTCACTTACTCGTTATTTACTCTCCATCAAGTGGTTTCAAACCATTATGAGTTTCTTTCTTCTGTTGAACACTAAAGAAGACATCATATATTAACAATACTTTCTAAACAACCACCAAGGAATTGAGTGGTCATCATGATAAAACCAGTTACCATCGTTTTTTTATTTAAATTTTTATTTAGAAAAGTCAAAGTTTGTTGTTAATTACCAGCACAAATTGTTCATTAAAATAATGTGTGGCCAATAATGAATATACTGGGCATACATGGTGACATCTAAGAGCTAATTTTGCTAATTGAGGCTATGAATAAAATCATTATTTCTGCAAAAAGTTTAAAATAAAAAACAAAACTGTTTTGAAACTAGTCAAAGATGAGCAAAAGTTGACAGGATTTTCAGTTTTGGGTGAACTGTCCCTTTAAGATACTCATTTACTGTAAAACACAATGAGAGGATAAACATTTACGTTAATTAGATGCATTAAAATAGCTGCAAAAGAAGTGTAATTATTCATTCATTCATTTTCTTGTTAGCTTAGTCCATTTATTAATCTGGGGCCGCCACAGCAGAATGAACCGCCAACTTATCCAGCACGTTTTTATGTAGCGGATGCCCTTCCAGCTTTATCTCATCTCAACATCCACAAACACTCATTCAAACACACTCATACACTAAGGACAATTTAGCCTACCCAATTCACCAGTACCACATGTCTTTGGACTGTGGGGGAAACCGGAGCACCCGGAGGAAACCACGTGAACGCAGGGAGAACATGCAAACTCCACACAGAAACGCCAACTGAGCCGAGGATCAAACCAGCGACCTTGAAGTGTAACCAATAATCTTTAATTTAGTAAAAAGAAATGGGCAGCACGGTGGCACAGTAGGTAGCACAATCACAGCAAGAAGGTCGCTGGGTCAGTTGGCGTTTCTGTGTGGAGTTTGCATGTTCTACCAGTGTTGGCGTAGGTTTCCTCCAGGTGCTCTGGTTTCACCCACAGTCCAAAACACATGCGCTATAGGGGAATTGGGTGGGATAAATTGTCCGTAGTGTATGTGTGTGAATGAGAGTGTATGGGTGTTTATCAGTACTGGGTTGCAGCTGGAAGGGCATCCGCTACATAAAACATATGCTTGATAATTTGGCGGTTCATTCCACTGTGGCAACACCAGATTAATAAAGGGATTCAGCTGAAAAGAAAATGAAGGAATGAATGAATATGCAGTTCTGAGTGTGCCTCACACAAGTGAGTGGGCTTGACAAACCACCTGTAGTAAACGCACTCTTTCATCTCTCTGACACTTTAACCAAGACTTGCACCAGGTTTGCACCAGACATTATAAAACAAATAAAACATTGCACATTTATGAAGTGTGCATCGCACAGGTGAGTGGGCTTAACAAACCACCTGTAGAAACACTCTTCTCTCTATGAAAAGACATTCTTCCTTAATTTAGCGCTTAATTCTCTGAGTACAAACAGTTGCTTTATATAATTAGCACTTGTTGTGTGTATTGCCTCTTCTTGTTGAATCACTGAATGCTTCTTCATTGGACAAAAGAGTCTGCTAAATGACTAAATGTGAATGTATTTAATCTTATTGTTTCTGCATGTGTTTGTTTACTGCTAGACCAGGGGTCCGTTCTTCGTACCTCGCTTAAATGATCTAAGATTATTTGGCAGATCCTGGATCTTTTCATCTTGATAACTGATCTCTCGCTAATTTGGTTCTTCAAACAAGTTCGCGAATCAGATTAGAATGTCTGGATGAACTGATCTGAGATCGCTGTGTGTGTTGTGAAGGACAGATCTATCGATCCTCGAAATATTGATCAGCAATGCAATGATTGGCTGACGGCACAGCAGCGTAATGACATCATCTGATTAATATTTAATTATCCATGTGAGCAAAATTACATCAAATTAGCAGTAAACGGTTTGTTAAATATGACACGCAATAACTTTCCACATTTGTTGTGGCCTGCAGGCTTTACTCTTTCATGTGTCAAGACAAGAGTATTCATCATGCATTTCAATGCAAATCAGTGTATTTAGTTCTACATTTAGAAAATATTTTCTTTATTATAGTAGCCGTTTTTTAATCGGTGTAAAGAATAACTGGATGTTTACAAAAGCATTTTCATATTGGTAAAGGCGTCTGCAACTTTTGTGAAGCATCAAATCACCAGCATATTAACTATCAAAACATGTTTATGACTGCATAAATGTATTATTGCTTTAAAAAAAAAATTCTATTATACACAATTTGTACTAAAGCGATCTAAAAAGTTCATATCAATAAGTTTTCTCTTTGCACCAGATGGAAGTCTTTGTATTTTCATTTCGAGGGTGCAGGTTCCATACATTTTATTAATATGTATAACTTTATTTATTTTATTAATGACTATAACTTTATATATATATATATAGTTTAAAAGTATGTACCATTTTCCCAAGTGTATAAAACTACTACTGTAAGAAAATATCAGAATTCGGTACATACTTTCTCTATTATCTTTGCTTGAACTGAGCCGATCTAATCCTGTTTATATGAATTGAACCTGCTCCCGATCAGGTTTGACCTAGCAGAACTGTTGCCATGACAACAACTCTCGGATCAGCTTTAAAGAACGAAACGATCCTGGATCGTGTCAAATCGTCAATATCCAAATCCAGCTAACTGAGTAATCCACGTACGAAGAACGGACCCCTGCTGTAGGCATGCAGAACCTCCTGTTTTGTTGAGTTGTTTTATTCTTAGTAGTCCTTCATTGTCTTGCAAAAAATAAAATAAATAAAAATGATGACATATATATTAAACCACAATACAAGCAAGCATTTTTAACATAAAAAACACACACAATCGAACTTCTTTACGCTTATATTTACAAGCAAACCATCTACAGACTCAATAAAAGAAGTCCCGTGGTTTTTACAGCAGTCTGGAGAAGTTCATACAGTGTGAATGCAGGAAACCTTTAACTTTACACCATCAAACCTCCATTGACTAAAGAATGAACTTCTCTAACAGGCGTTTTGTGGCCACCGAGCTCAAACTAACTGGTAAAATGTGGTTCGATCTTGCATTATTTTTAGCAGCTGCAGGTAATAAGAGTTGAAGAAGCAGCTCTCTTCAAAGCCGCTGCTTCTGAGAGAGATTTAATGCACATCCCTCAGCCAGCGCATATAAAAACACCTCTTTATTATGCCATAAAAGAAAAAACAGCGGCGGACCAACATTGTTCAGCACAGCGCTCTCGCTTTATTCCCACACAATCAATTTCCACAACAGAGAATAGAAGCTTTGAAAAATATAGATGGACATACAGCAGGGCAATGTGGGAATCGTCAATATTTTGACATTTTCTGCACAACTTTGAGGTTTTATGAACTCCCAAAGCTACAGCAAAAGTGTTGGCGCATTATTTTAATCTGCATGCGTGTGTGTGTGTTGCGTTTCAGGGAGCGAATTTTCAGGGAATCCCTACAGCCATCCACAGTACACCACCTACAATGAAGCCTGGAGATTCAGCAACCCAGCAATACTGAGTGAGTGTCCCCAGACATCCGTCTATTGCCAAACATTTACCATAGTAATTATAGCTTCACTTTAAACATATGTACAAACTTTAAAAAAGTATGTTTACTGCATTTAAAATAAGCTGAAACTATATTATTCTTGAGTTTTTTTGTGGGACAACATAGTAGTTTTATGTTCAATCCATATGAATTTGTAAAAACTAATAGGTTAGCTTAATTTTGTCATGTTGTCCCAACACAAATCGATTGTGTCAAACCCAGCATTTTTTACAATGCAGGGTGCTTTTCTACAATAAAATTGTTTTGTGCTAGACACCACTATTGTTTCATATTTAATACTTTGTTAGGTATATATAATACATAAATAGCTATTTAAATGTGTATAATATATATATATATATATATATATATATATATATATATATATATATATATATATATATATATATATATATATATATATATATATATATACAGTTGAAGTCAGAATTATTAGCCCCCTTCAATTTTATTTCTTCTTTTTTAAATATTTTCCAAATAATGTTTAACAGAGCAAGGACATTTTCACAGTATGTCTGATAATATTTTTTCTTCAGGAGAAAGTCTCTTTTGTTTTATTTTGGCAAGATTAAAAGCAGTTTTACATTTTTTAAACACAATTTTAGGAACAAAATTATTAGCCCCATTAAGCTATATTTTTTCTCGATAATCTACAGAACAAACCATCGTTATACAATAACTTGCCTAAATACTCTAACCTGCCTAATTAACCTAGTTAACCTAGTTAAGCCTTTAAATGTCACTTTAAGCTGTATAGAAGTGTCTTGATTAATATCTAGTCAAAAATTATTTACAGTCATCATGGCAAAGATAAAATAAATCAGTTATTAAAAATGAGTTATTAAAACTATTATGATTAGAAATGTGTTGAAAAAAAAATTGCTTTGTACATTGGTGCAAAATGTGTTGAAACAGAAATTGGGGAAAAAATAAACAAGCGGTCTAAAAATTCTGGGGGCTTATAATTCTGACTTCAACTGTATGTATATATATATATATATATATATATATATATATATATATATATATATATATATATATATATATATATATATACACACACACACAATATTATATTATTAATATAATAATGTAATGCATAAATATGTATAATTTTTCAAATCAAACATCAGAAAAAAAAGAAACATGCTAATTTAGAGCAAAAAGTTGATTGTTCAAACTAATATTTTTACTATACTTTGTGGTTTAATTTTTTTTCTTTCTGAAAATATCACTTTCTTAACATACAATTTTATTTTGACCAATTTTTATTTTATGCATTATGTGGTCTTTATTTTATTAATAAAATCTGTACCATTAATCATATTTATCCCTGTGCTTTTAAATCAAAGAAGTCCAAAATAGGGCCCACTGGCCTAAGTATCCTTTAATTTGGCCCTCCATCACACATGAGACAAGAGTGATGGGGAGGGTTGGCCGAATGCCTTTAACAGAGATCGTAATTTCTAAATTAACAATTCTTTTTTTGTTTGTTTTATTTCTGAGCTACAAAAAATGCTGTAAATGAATCTGATTTTGGGGCGTCACAGTGGCGCAGTAGGTAGTGCTGACGCCTTACAGCAAGAAGGTCGCTGGTTCGAGCCTCGGCTGGGTCAGTTGGCATTTCTGTGTGGAGTTTGCATGTTCTCCTTGTGCTCGCCAGGGTTTCCCCCAATTTCCCCCACAGTCCAAAGACATGCGGTACAGGTAAATTGGGTAGGCTTAATTGTCCGTAGTGTATGTGTGCGTGTTTGAATGAGTGTGTGTGGATGTTTCCCAAAGATGGGTTGTGGCTGAAAGGGCATCCGCTGCGTAAAAACATGCTGGTGGTTCATTAATAAAGGGAATAAGCTGAAAAGAATGAATCTGATTTTTACACAATACTGTCACTCAATGGATAGAGGACAATGCAGAACACATTGGCAAGCAAATCAAGGCCAAAAACAAGTGTACCTTGACTATATCCGTTCTGTTATAAATTGGATTGATTTTTTTTTTTTTACTATAGTAAGTTTATTATAAAATGTATAAATATGTACTGCATCAGATAATATAAAACAATGTTTTCTAGTTATTTTTGAATATTAAATAAATTAGTAAATCACCAAGAGCAACTTTAATAAATTTTGCCATATTTAGCTTTGACCCACAGCCCTCAATCAAGTTTGGTTTTTGGGCCTTCATATGAAAAAGCACCTGTGATTTAAATATTTGCGAATATTTCAGTGAACAAACTAAATATGCTGTAAGCATTTGAATATTTGCTGAAGTGACAATATTATATTTTTGTACTCTTAAACAACACAACCATAAAAACAGCAGAAAGTAATTGATTTAACTGATTTTCCAGTCATTTACGTACTCAGTTCAGTTTGTTTTGCTTGTAGTTTTACTATTGTGCTATAGGCCAAAACAACTGTTGGTATCAAAATCCAATAGTAAAAAATGTTGATCAAATCAAAACTATGAAGCATCGAAAAACAAATATGCATTTAATAAATTAAAACGCGGTCAAGGTGTATTGAAATGGTACATTCCTTTCTTATTAACTTTCAGGTTCCCCCTATTATTATAGTGCATCCAGAGGCTCCGCCCCCCCAACTGCTGCCACTGCCTATGACCGCCACTAGTTACCATGCCAACCAAATGACCAGACACGCCCACCAACTCGGACTTCATATTCTGCCAGTGTGAGCAGAGCAGCTGATTGGACACATGTGGTCACATGATGAAGAACAGACCAATCGGGAACAGAAACAACTTCCGACGACAATTCGGCCAATCACGCGAGCTTCCACACTTGAGGAGGAAAACTGATAAATGAACTATACATGTATATCTATGGTAAATATGGTTTTTAAAACAATCTATGGGATAAACATCTGCTTTTATAATACTTTTGTATTTTGTTTTCGCATTCATTTTGATGGGTATTCATATTTAAAGTGGTGCTGGTGTTCGGATATACACTGAAATGAAGCTTTGGGCATTTTCATAACCATAACGTGTGTTTATACTGTAAAATAAATGCATTTACAGCATCTGAAGTGTAAATGCTACTATAAATGTGTCATAAATAGAGAAACCCACCTATTCTGTTAAATTTATTAGTTAAATGTTTAACGCAATGATCAAGTTACCGTATTTGACTAAAAGATTTGGTCAAAACAATTCAGCATTTTTTTATTAGCACAGTTTTTCAAAGTAAGAACATTTACAGATGCTGTAAAAGTGTTAATATGTCTTTCAGTCTCTTTCCAAATACATTCATTTGGCCACTTTATTAATAAATATCTACACAAATAATGGGCTAGACACTGAAATGAACAATATCAAGCTTTGGGCATGTTCGTGAATATAAAGTGTGTTTACAGTCAAATCTGTTTTAAGGGTAAATGCTATGAACACTCAAATATGGACAAACCCAACTGATGGGTTATATTTGTAAGTTAATTTGTGACCCTGGAGCACGAAACCAGTCTAACATTTCACAGGTATAAATTTGGTAATAAGGAAAAATACTTTAGATGGGTCAAAATAATTGATTTTTTAATGCCAAAAATCATCATGATATAATGTAAAGATCATGTACCATGACTATTAGAATATTATTTGCAAATTTCCTACTCTAAATATATTAATTTAAATATATTAATAAAAAAAAAAAAAAATATATATATATATATATATATATATATATATATATATATATATATATATATATATATATATATATATATATATATATATATAAATTTTTTTTTTTTTACAATTTTTTGTAGTTGTATCTTAAACAAATATGATCTTATCCTATCAGAAAAAAAGTATACATCAATGCAAAGCTTATTTATCGTGCTTGCAGGTGATGAGTAAATCTGAATTACATCAAATTGACACTTATTATTATGTATTGTCAAATTTGTCCTATATTTGACTCCAAATTGTGAAAAAAAAAAAACAACAACAAAAAAACTGCATGCTCTAAGAAATTTTACGCTATTTAATATTCAAATTGGGTAAAATATGGAGACCCAAACATTGGGTTAAATTTTGTCACATAAATATAATTGAAAAAATTACTTCAAACTGCCAACAAAAAATGCTCATTAAGAAAATGTTAAATATTTTTATTGGTTTAATTAATTTGTGGATTTAATTAATTTGTTTATTTTTTTATTTTAATTGAGTTATTTCACAAAATTTTGCTTTTTATATATATATATATATATATATATATATATATATTTTTTTTTTTTTTTTTAATTTTTTTTTTTATTTGGTCGTATAAATATAATTAAAAAAATTAATCCAGCAGTTGGTCTGCATTACACACATAATTGGATTGATATCTACATATGTAAGAGCATATATACGTCATATATACGTGAGTATATCTTTCAGTGTTTACCCAAATACATAAAAGCATCCATTTTTTGTGAATACCTACAATACAAACACAATGAACGTGGGTCAATGCTTTCAAACGCATGGTTGTAGATTCTCCTTACAGGTTTCGCTCTCGGTGTGTGTGTGTGTGTGTGTGTGTGTGTGTGTGTCTCTGAAAAGCAGTAAAACAACTCTAAACTTTATGCTCAATGCACAGTAAAACAATGTGAACAGTATGCTCAAACTCAGCATGGAGAAATCAACAGAAATTCGGCCTTCTTTTCCCTCTGGACGCCACTTCTGTGAGAAACAATCAGACACGAACAAGAGAAAAAAGAAACGAGGTGATAAACTGACCTGCTGCTGAGGCCAGATTTGATTCTAAGTGGAAGACGCCTTTTTGTATGTGGTTTTTATAAAGACAGAGGCATCAGTGTGCATGGATTGTTTTCATTCATTATGCAGTTCTTTTTTTAAATGTGTTTATATCATTAATTTCTCAAGGGGGGGTTCAGTAAGTGTTAGCACTGATCGCATGATGCTGATTCTCTAAAATATCAAAATCAGGAGTTTTTCAGGTGATCAGCAAATGAGAAATGCTGATTCACTTTCACACTACTTGAAGGGGGTGTTCATAAGACATAATCAGGACATGGCACGTTATGAATATGAATGAGATTTTATGCATGCTTATGAGTGCTTATGCTTATCGATGGTCATTCGATTCGTAATTTTGAATGCGAAGAAGACATTGTTTCAGATTTGTTTGTTATGACAACATGACATTATCTAGATAACAAAACTTGTCATAAATCTGTCATAAACATGAATGTCTTAAGGACATTATAAATGTGTCAGGAATGTTATAACACCTTCATTAATATTTTTCTTGACCTCAAGTTATCATTAGGGATGGCTGATGTAAAACTGAGCTGACTAAAGTTATTCGAAACACTCAGTTCATGACTAAAGCGATTCAAAACACATTGGTCACGTGACTAAAGCGATTTGAAACACCTAGGTCATGTGACTAAAGTGATTCTAAACACCCAGGTCACGTAACTAAATCAATTGAAAACTCCCAGGTCACACACTAAAGCGATTCAAAACACCCAGGTCATGTGACTAAAGCGATTCAAAACACCTTGGTCACATGACTAAAGCAATCTGAAAAACCCAGGTCACGTGACTAAAGGGATTTGAAACATTTAGGTCACGTCACTAAAGCAATTCAAAGCACCAAGGTCATGTGACTAAAGTGATTCGAAACCCCCGGGTCACGTCACTAAATCAATTCGAAACACCCAGGTCACACACTAAAGCGATTCAAAAACACCCAGGTCATGTGACTAAAGCCATTCGAAAGACCTAGGTCACGTGTCTAAGGTGATTCGAAACATGCTGGTCACATGACAAAAGCGATTCAAAAAACCTTGGTCACGTGTCTAAAGCGATCTGAAAAACCCAAGTCACCTGACTAAAGTGATTTTAAACACCCAGGTCATGTGACTAAAGCAATTCGAAACATGCAGGTCATGTGACTAAAGTGATTTGAAACACCTACGTCACAAGACTAAGTCGATCACACCAAACGCTCATTTACATTCCAAAAACGCGAGGTTGCACCGCACCAAATTTTTGTTGACAAGAAAAAAATGAGCACAGTGCGCTTTATGTCGATAGGCAACGACTGAATCAGCTGGGTATTGTTCGAGAGTGTTGCTGTTGACATCAATAGAATTTTAATAATTACAAATATTGTGATTTTCTTTATTTGTGAAGTCATACAGCTCTGGATAACCCAAAACAGCAATCCCGACAAATACTCAATGTATTTTAATCTTGTTTATTTTTATGACCAAAACAAGACATATTTATTCACAAAGTGTTTATTTGGATGTCACACCTAATGTAAAACAAAACACGTCACAAGAACAGAGCGTTTAAAAACTCAATAGCTGCATCCCCTAGACTCGAACCCATTATCTCTGCATGCTCTGCATGTCTGGAACTCTCACCGCTCCACTAAATCACTTTCCACTAAACCTCAATTCCACAACGTGGGGTATAATTCCTTAATTTGCGTAACTGTTTCTGTGCTGAAGCTATTCCAGAGCAATACATTAAAAAATGACCACTAGGTGTCACTGTAGAGACGGTTTCAAAACGTTTCGAAGTTTCGACACATTTGCTTCGACTGTTTCATGAAGCCTCGCTCTGCCCACTACTACTTGTCATTAAATTGTATTCAAATAATAATGACGCTGTTATAAAATTATTTGTCAGAGTACTGATGCTTTTAATGAGAAAAATTAAAGACAAATTAATTAGTTCCACTGAAAAAAGTGATCTGAAAAATATTCATGACAACTATATCGTAACAATCATGTTTATGACAGACTTATGACAAGTTTTGCAGACTTGATAATGTCCAGTCGTCGTGACAAAGACTGATAAATTTGTTTGTGAAGTTCATCTCATCAACAATGTCATTGAGTGACTGAGACTCGGATTTACTAAATATCTTTAAGGCTTGCAAACAATTTATATGGGCTGAATTTTAACAAACAAATTAAATGTAGGTGACGTAGTGGCGCAGTAGGTAGTGCTGTCGTCTCACAGCAAGAAGGTCGCTGGTTCAAACCTCGGCTCAGATGGCATTTCTGTGTGGAGTTTGCATGTTCTCCCTGAGTTCGCGTGGGTTTCCTCCAGGTGCTCCGATTTACCCCACAGTCCAAAGACATGCGGTACAGGTGAATTGGGTAGGCTAAATTGTCCATAGTGTATGAGTGTGTGTGTGTGTGTGGATGTTTCCCAAAGATATGTTGTGGCTGGAAGGGCTCCGCTGCGTAAAAACGTGCTGGATAAGTTGGCGGTTCATTCCGCTGTGGCGACCCCGGATTAATAAAGGGACTAAGCCGACAAGAAAATTAATGAATGAATTATATGTAGTAATGTTAACCTTAGTTTGTTTAAATTCAGCCTATATAAATTGTTTGTAACCACAACCTTTAAAAAAAGTAGTAAATCCAACAAATGTTTTAAATATGCATTAAATCTCATTTACATTCACGTAATGTTACTTTATGACTATGAAAATTACATGACAGTCTTATAAGCACTCCCTTTAAGTAAAGTAAAATGTTACGCAGAAGCATTTTAGTGAATTCACCCCTTAAGGCTATTGCTTTCTTTGCACTATAGGTTGTGCTCTTTACGAGATCTCCTCTGTCTTGATTGAACAAACAGCGAACGTATTCAGTCTTCAATCAGATTGGATGCATTTCAGATTTTTGAGAAGAAATAAACATGTACTACTGATCAGACAAAGCACTTAAACCTCTAAATGTGTTTACAGAGTATGTAGCAGCTGTTCAGCTCATCAACAGATGGGTCGGTCACTGGTTATCGGCTTTACCATTTACTTTACAGAACTCAAAACATTTTGGGATCATCAAGCTGTTTCAATAATGCAAAAATAAAAAGGTTTGTTTGACGCTTTACGACAAGTGCAATTCAGCAAAGCATCCTTCATAATCACGTACTGTAAACTCAAACTACTGCAGTTCTATCGTATACGTTACAGTTGAGAGAATGTACTTGTGTCACATTTGCCAAAGACTTTTTTTCGTTGATGTCCATTTTTTATTTTACAGTCGTGCCGTTGCATTGTACAAACAGTATTATAGTAAGACATTTCCAAGATATGTACAAATCCTATGCAGAGCAAAGAAAAGCCGTTGTATGCATAAACTATAAAACTACTGACATGTTTGCTTTGTTCATTATTTATGTTATTTTGTGAAATAATACTTTTTAAAATTATTTTGTGTGAAATGTCATTTCTGTACTGTAAATACATTCTGATCAAATCTGAGCCCCCTCTCTCTGCTTTTATTTCTAATACAATAACTTTGAGCTTCTAAGTCCAAACAATATGTCTCCTAACTCAATGGTTCTCAAAGTGGGGGTCGGGACCCCCTGGGGGGTCGCGGGACAATGACAAGGGGTCGCTTGGTGATATCCAAAACTCAAATAAATTTTATTAAACTATTAGAATTACCATATTTTATTCATAACCGACAGAATATAGTTAATAGTTGCATTAAAGAAACAACAAAATAAAAATAACAATCAGCCATCAGCCTTTAATTTTAAAAGCAAAATATAATTAAATCCACAAATGACTTTAAAAAACATTATATGGCTAATAGACTGTTGCATTTTTGTGTTGTCAATAAGCTCATGTTTATATTTGCCTATAGTTGTGTCTGCAACGTTTACAAATTTACAGTACAACCACGTTGAAAAATGGGGGTCGCGAGCCACTGATATGATTATTTTTGGGGTAGCGGGCTAAAAAGTTTGGGAACCCCTGTCCTAACTAACCAAATCGCACCTCTAAAATGATCCTAGACATCACATGGTAACACTTTACAATAAGGTTGTTGTATTAGTGAATGCTAGCTAATTCATTTACATGAACAAACAACGAACAATACATTTATTCCAGTATTTGTTCATGTTAGTTATTGAAAATACAGTCGTTCATTGTTAGTTCATGTAAACTCAGGGTGCATTAAACGGCACCTATGGTGAAAAATCTCCTTTTCAAGCTGTTTGGACAGACATGTGTGTAGGTATAGTGTATAGACCAGGGGTGTCCAAACTTTTTGGGCCGTGGGCCAGATGCAAAAAAAAAAAAAAAGGTGGTCCCGGGCAATATGTTACATATATTACACAGACAAGCACATATATAGTGTATATATGTATATATGTATGTATCTGTATGTATGGGTGTGTGTTATGGAATTATTTTAATTTGTTATTTTAATTCATCTTCCAACTGTGTTTCTAGAAAGACTTTCGTTTTTTAAATCTTGAATCTTCTCTGGGCAAATTACACTTGCAACACTCATCCTTTATAAATTCTCCTTCAGTGAAAGGTTTCCTGTGCTGTGCGATTAGCTGGGCTTCATCATAACTAGCCAGCGTAGAATTTTCTTGCACTTTATTAGCACGAAAAAAAAACTGCTGATGTTGAGCTGATGAGCCAGCTGCTATTTGTTTTACTTTTTGATCTCGTTCGGCACCAGTGTAAGAGCTGAAGGCCTGATGGTCCGCAGATGGCCCGCGGGCCGTAGTTTGGACACCCCTGGTATAGACCGTCATATTGGGGTGATATAAACACACACACTTCTTTTTTTCAATTTAACAACATAAAAACGGTGGACCAATTGGAGCGGTTTTCAGAGCGAATGCAAGTTGACGTAGGAGTGTCGTCCCCCCCGCCCACCAAATTGATTGACAGCTTCCCGTAGCATGTCCCGGTAGTCACGTGTATAATCATGTCAACAAGACCAGACGTGCGCAAAGCAACCGGGAATAAAAGCTCTGTTCAGTTCACTAGGATCATCAATCGTCATCAAATGTGATCAAAAGTGAGTTTCACATGTTTAAAATGTTTTAAAACAGTGCACGTGTGTAATGAAGGACAGCGATTTACTTCAGCTTTACTCCATCAGCACAGCCGCAAGTCAGAACAATTATAAAGGAAGACGTTTCAATCCCGGTTTGTGGACTTTAAATCAGGTTTATTTAGTACATTAACATAACAGATATCCAGACATCAGTGGAGATTAACCTGTATGCTGTCACATTTGCATTAATTTTTTATATTTTTTTTGCGTGTCTGTGTGTGGGCGCGTGAACTTTGTAACGATATTGTGTGTGACTCATCAATGCAACTGCACAACAAATACTCATTGGTAAAGTTCTTACTGTAGTATTTCTCATAAATGCTACATGAGATCTTCTTCCTTTAGGTCTGTCTGTAGTCTGACGCAGCCGAGGGAGGAGATTAAGGCATGCAGAAAGGCACGTAGAAACAGTAGGCCTTAAAGGCGCAGTACAACAAAACAACCCCTGATGGAAAAATGTATAAAACAGGATCTTGTAAAAGGTATAATGAAAAATCTGATGGGTGTTTTGAGCTAAAACTTTACAGACATATTCTAGAGATGCAAAAGACTTATATTAAATCTGAAAAAAGGGGTAACCTAGGTGCCCTTTAACTAATGTTGACAATACATGAACTTAAAGTTCAACAAAGACTATTATGAACCAAGAATTATGAACAAACACTGGAATACACAAGGCATGCCACTGGTTAAGTTTTGAATGGGGAAATGTGTAACAGTCGATATGGTGAATGAAGCCCTGCCTACTAGTACAGGAGCAAATCAGCGATCGCTATAGAGCAGTGGTGCGAAAACGTTTTAAACCCGAGTGTTAATTTATAGTTTTAATGTCTTCAGTGTGAATCTACAATTTTTATAGTCATGAAAATAAAGAAAACTCTCTGACTGAGAAGGTGTGTCCAAACATTTGGTCTGTGCTGTATGTTTTTTAATTAATTATTTTTTTATAACACCATAGTAGTGGCTTATTACTTGCCTATTATTATGATTTTGGCTGTAAAATATATTACTAACGTATGTAATCTGTATGATCTTATTGGTCACCAATCTCGGTCCTGGAGGGCCGGTGTCCCTGCAGGATTTAGCTCCAACTTGCCACAACACACCTGGATATTTCAAGTAGACCTTGATTAGCTTTTTCAGGTGTGTTTGATTAGGGTTGGAGCTAAAATCTCCAGGACACCGGCCCTCCAGGAACAAGTTTGGTGACCACTGTTCTACAGGGTGGCCATTTATATGGATTCACCTTTATAAAATGGGAATGGTTGGTGATATCAACGTCCTGTTTCTGGCACATTAGTATATGTGAGGGGGCCAACTTTGGGAGGGTGGTGATCATGGTGGCCATTTTGAACTCGGCCATCTTGGGTCCAACTTTTGTTTTTTTCAATAGGAAGAGGGTCATTTGACACATCGAACTCATTGGGAATTTCACAAGAAAAACAATGGTGTGCTTGGTTTTAACGTAACGTAAACATAAAAATGTGTTCAATGTGCTGCCCATTGTGTTGGATTGTCAATGCAACCCTCTTCTCCCACTCTTCACACATTGATAGCAACACCGCAGGAGAAATGCCAGCACAGGCTTCCAGTATCCGTATTTTCAGGTGCTGCACATCTTGTATCTTCACACCATAGACATTTGCCTTCAGATGACCCTAAAGAGAAAAGTCTAAGGGGGTCAGATCGGGAGACCTTGGGGGCCATTCAACTGGCCCACAATGACTAATCCACTTTCTAGGAAACTGTTCATCAAGGAATGCTCGAACCTGACACCCATAATGTAGTGGTGCACCATGTTGCTGGAAAAACTCAGGGAACATGCCAGCTTCAGTGCATAAAGAGGGAAACACATCATCATGGAGCAACTTCAAATATCCAGTGGCCATGAGGTTTCCAGTGATGAAGAATGGCCCCACTATCTTTGTTGTTTAAGTGGTCAGAAACTTACAAATAACTTATAAAAGAATAAAGTCATGTTAAAACTAAGCACACCATTGTTTTTCTTGTGAAATTCTCAATAAGTTTGATGTGTCACATGACCCTCTTCCTATGGAAAAAACAAAAGTTGCATCTAAGATGGCCGACTTCAAAATGGCCACCATGATCACCACCCATCTTGAAAAGTTTGCCCCCTCACATACATCACCAACAATTACCATTTTATTAAGGTGTATCTATATAAATGGCCCACCCTGTACATCTCTAATCAAACTTTATACCTAAACCCGACTACTGCATTAATAACTATTAATAAGCTGCAAATTAGGGCGAGGTAGTGGCGCAGTAGGTAGTGCTGTCGCCTCACAGCAAGAAGGTCGCTGGTTCGAACCTCCGCTCAGTTGGCATTTCTGTGAGGAGTTTGCATGTTCTCAATGCCTTCGCGTGGGTTTCCTCCGGGTTCCCCGGTTTCCCCCACAGTTCAAAGACATGCGGTACAGGTGAATTGGGTAGGCTAAATTGTCCGTAGTGTATGAGTGTTTGTGGCTGTTTCCCAGAGATGGGTTGCGGCAGGAAGGGCATCCGCTGCGTAAAAACTTGCTGGATAAGTTGGCGGTTCATTCCGCTGTGGCGACCCCGGATTAATAAAGGGACTACGCCGACAAGAAAATGAATGAATGAATGAAGCTGCAAATTAATAGTTTGAGGCAAACATCACTATTTTTATTTACTACTAATAAATCCACAACAATGTGTGATAAATATTCATTCATTTTCTTGTCGGCTTAAACCCTTTATTAATCCGTGGTCGCCGCAGCGGAATGAACCGCCAACTTATCCAGCATGTTTTTACCCTTCAAGTCGCAACCCATCTCTGGGAAACATCCACAAACACTCATTCACACACACAATCATACACTACGGACAATTTAGCCTACCTAATTCACCTGTACTGCATGTCTTTGGACTGTGGGGGAAACCGGAGCACCCGGAGGAAACCCATGCAGAGAGAACATGCAAACTCCACACAGAAACGATAAACGAACCAGCGACCTTCTTGCTGTGAGGCAACAGCACTACCTACTGGGCCACTAATTCGCCCAAGTGTGATAAATATATACATATTATTAAATAAATATATTTATTTTATGGTGTATTTTAATAACAATATGTGTACTGTAGTCACATACAATACAACAAAAATGTTATGCAAAATATCTATACATTGTGAGAATTTCCAGAATTAACATTGGAATCAATGGACTTCAATACAATTCATTAAATTGAATTTGATCAGTTTTTTAGTCCTTCACTGGTTCATCCATAATATACATATTTTGTTAGAATATTATTTATTTACTTATTTATTTAAAAACACTTTTTGAAAAATAAAGGTGCTCAAACACACAAATAGATTTCCAATATTATTTCTACACTTAATTATAATTGTAGAAATATTCATTCAATCATTTATTTTCTTGTCAGCTTAGTCCCTTTATTAATCCGGGGTCGCCACAGAGTAATGAACCGCCAACTTATCAAGTACATTTTTATGCAGCGGATGCCCTTTCAGCCGCAACCCATCTCTGGGAAACATCCACACACACATTCACACACACACACACACACACACACACACACATCCACACACACATTCACACACACACAACGGACAATTTAGCCTACCCAATTCACCTGTACTGCATGTCTTGACTCTTTGGACTGTGGGGGAAACCGGAGAACCCGGAGGAAACCCAGGCGAACGCTGGGAGAACATGCAAACTCCACACAGAAACGCTAAGTCAGCTGAGGATCGAACCAGCAACCTTCTTGCTGTGAGGCGACAGCACTACCTAC
>NC_133187.1:47972500-48060000 GCF_049306965.1 Danio rerio | reverse complement strand
CAGGCCTTGTTAGGAGAAGAAAAACCCACTGTTGACTCCTTCCTTCCCCGAGCGGAGAATTCCCTGTGGTAAAATTATTCCATTTAGATGGAAACTTTTTGTCACTCCTGTCTAAATTGGCATTTCTGGCTCTTTCAGTGAAAGCAGTAAACTGTGAACCTGGATGCAGCTGTCAATCAAACGGAGCGTTATTTCAGCGTGCCAGATGACGGGCAGAGAGAGAGGAGTGCTCTGATTGGCTAATCATCAGCACCTGCCACTGTCACTGCTGCTCAAATCACGCACACACACATACAGGGATAACACATTGGAGATTATCAACAGCCTGTCTTGTTTTGGGAACGATAAACATTCAGTTGAATGCGAAAGCTTGCATTAGCGTTTAAGTTAGCCTGTGAGAGAAGAATAAAGCCGCTGTCAGATGATTAAAACTCCCACAAAAAAGAAGCTAATTCACCCCGCTAAAATACCCCCCACTTTCAAAAGGTGATCCACTCTAATCTTACTAATAGGATTACAAATGGTTTATTAATAAATAAACATTTTTTAAGGTGACAGTCTTTTAACAATAAATTGTGAAGCTTTGTGACTTCAAACACCATTCATTCATTCATTCATTTTCTTGTCAGCGTAGTCCATTTATTAATCTGGGGTCGCCACAGCGGAATGAACCGCCAACTTATCCAGCAATTTTTTACGCAGCAGATGCCCTTCCAGCCGCAACCCATCTCTGGGAAACATCCACACACACACAACTGGGCTAGCTAATCAAGCTCTTACTAGGCGGTCTAGAAACATCCCTGCGGGTGTGTTGAAGCAAGTTAGAGCTAAATTCTGCAGGACAACGGCCCTCTAGGAGCGAGCTAAGACACCTCTGGACTAAGCCAAAAAGAAATGAATGAATGAATAAAACCTGAGCAGCACGGTGGCACAGTGGGTAGCACAATCGCCTCACAGCAAGAATTTCGCTGTTTCAAGCCCCGGCTGGGTCAGTTGGCATTTCTGTGTGGAGTTTGCATGTTCTCCGCGTGTTGTCGTGGGTTTCCTCCAGGTGCTCTGGGTTTAACTCCCCAAGTCTAAAAACATGTGGTACAGGTGAACTGGGTGAGCTAAATTGTCCATAGGGGATGTGTGTGAATGAGTGTGTATGGATGTTTCCCAGTGATGGGTTGCAGCTGAAAAAGCATCCACTGCGTGAAACATATGCTGGATAAGTTGGCAGTTCAATCCACTGTGGCGACCCCTGATTAATAAAGGGACTAAGCCGACAAAAAAATTAATTAATTAAAAAAACACGCCTGTACAATTCTTCGCATTTTCCGGAATATGTCTAAACAAAGGTGTCACGTTGATGAATTAACAAGCCATGTATGATTTAAACAATGTCATTTTAGCAGCATTAGCTTCCCATCAGGTCATAAACGTGTCGCAGTTTCACAACCCAGTGCGCAGCGAACGTCTACCCACAGCCTGTTCAAAATAACCCAGCGTTACGACATAATTACAGATTCCATTATCAGTTCATCCTCTCTGTGAATCTGCTGAGCTCGTTTTCATCGTGAGAGTGAAACAAAAGAAAATCAGACATGTTTCATGTCTCTGGCATAAGCTGTCACTTTAATATAGAGAATCTAATTGGAGTTGGCAATAAATAATGGGTCTCTTAAGGACGCAGTGTGAGCGGGACGTCCCAGATGCCCGATGGCTGAACAACAATTATGGAGGATTTTTGACTGGAGAGATTTGAGGTTTCCAGAAGGATGATCATGATCAGACCTTATGAAGCAATGCATTAATAAATGCAGCACGCTAGGGTATAATGTCTAATGTGAAACATCATGATGGACAATGTCATCGTCGTCGTAGGCGGCGGTGAATTCATTATTTAGGAATAACTATTGAATTCATTATGAATTATTTATTTGTAGCCTACCATTTCATCTACCTGACCCGCATGGTCTTTGGTTTAAGGCTGATTTATACTTCTGCTTCAAACGCCGGCGTATGCTACGGCGTTGACGCATAGCCCTACGCTGTGGCCGTCGACATCGCTGACGTGCACCTCTCAAAAAATGTAAGTACACGTCGCAACAACGCGTAGTGCAAGCTCTGTGATTGGTCGGCTTGGAAGCGCTGACGAGTCTGGGCGGGACCGAGAGCCGCGCGAATGGCGCGCGTCCGATGCAGTGATTGTTTACAAGTGTGGAGTCCCGTGGAGGAGCTCCAGATGGAAAGTTTTGTTCCGTGTTTACCTCATAGTTAAAGTTGTTGCACGTCTGCCGGTTCCTGCCTCAAAATGAGCGAGTTTGAGCCACTTGTACATTCAGGAAGTGTTCAGGAAAATCAAAACATTAGTGAAGAAACTCGACAGAGTGGAACATTTACACCTCACTGCCAACTAGCGTTTCAGAAGTGTTAATGCAGACCAACAGAGACAGCGCGCAGAAGTATAAATGCACAGCTACACGTGTTGCATGCGCCGTGGGTTACGCCAGTCACTTGACGCATAAATATAAACCAGGCTTTACCCAAACCAAGTGATAAATAAATAAAGGTAATTTACACACAAATTACCACTGGTCAATCACTTTTTCCGTGGGACTCTGGCATGAATAGGCAGAGTGATCTGTATCGTTATAACAAACTTGGTTGGTAAAAAAGGTGCACAACCAACAGCAACCAACCAACAGTATCTGAGGTTTACACTAAAATTACTAAGTACAAGCGTGAAAGCGAAATATTCAAGCAGTTTACTGATGCTGTGAAATGTTACATGTTGATTCAAAAGACTTAAGAGTCATTAAATAGAGACTAGATTGCATGACAAGATAACATTTAACAACTATAGTGAGATGCCATCCAGCGGTACAACCTTGATAAACTGTCTGATGCTCTCTGGCGTTTTGTGCTCAAAGAACCTGCCTGGAGCTCAGACCTGTATGTTCCAGTGTGTGTGTGTGTGGTTCCGTGATGTGCGTTTTCCGTGCTATAGTGTGGACAAAGAGCTGTTCAGAAATGCTAGATGTAACTCTAGTGTGGTCGTAAATTGTTTTTTTCTAAACTGCCAAGACGTATTAGTGTAAATGGGGCCTAAGTGTGTATTTTTCACAAGCGGGTTGCTGCTGCGACTAAGGGTGGAGGATCGCGATGCCGGCTCAGCATTGTGATATCTATCGGCGATGGACGATGGCATCTTCTAGCGACCCAACCCTACAACACACGCTATTTTAAAAATGCAAAATTCAAGTTTTGAGAATTCAAAGCAAGTGAAAGCTGTTCACACACACTGTAAAATAGAGCAGTGCAATAATTAAATTAAATTAGTTCACTTGACTCACAGTTGAAGTCAAAATTATTCGCCCTTAAGTCAAAATTATTCAAATTAATTTTGTTTTCTTTTTGAAATATTTCCCAAATGACGTTCAGCAGAGCAAGGAATTTTTCACTGTATTTCCTAAAATATTTTCTTCTGAAAAAAGTCTTATTTATTTTATTTCAACTAGAATAAAAGCAGTTTTACATTTTTTAAAACCATTTTAAGGTCAATAGCATTAGCCCCCTAAGCAATATTTGTTTTTCTCTCAATTGTCTACAGTACAGACCATTGTTTTACTGTGTTAACCCTAATTAATCTAATTATCTTATTAACTTCAACTGTATATTCATTAATTCGTTTTCCTTCGGCTTAGTACCTTTACTCATCAGGGGTCGCCACAGCGGAATGAACCGCCAACTTATCCAGCATGTTTTTTACAGAGCGGATGCCCTTCCAGTTGCAACCCAGTATTGGGAAACACCCATAGACACTCATTCTCTCTCTCTCTCTCTCTCTCTCTCTCTCTCTCTCTCTCTCTCTCTCTCACACACACACACACACACACACACACTACGGCCAAATTAGTTTATTTATTTTACCTATAGCGCATGTGTTGGACTGTGGGGGAAACTGGAGCACCCGGAGGAAACCCACACCCACAGGGAGAACATGCAAACACCACACAGATATGCCAACTGACCCAGCCAGCACTCAAATCAGCGACCTTCTTGCTGTGAGGCGACAGTGCTAACCACTGAGCCACTGTGACGCCTTCAACTGTCAAAATTCAAAAATCTAAATTCTATTCAATTCAAAACTCTAAGTTTGGTTGTATTAAGATGAACTTAACCATGTAGATTTCTAGTTCCCAGCATGCTTTTGTGTCAGACTAGGAAATGAATGTAAAAGAACTAAGTGTTATTGTGTATGTTATATTTTTTGGACACGATTAAAATACAATAAGAATTTCTCATAACATAATTTCTCTGGAACAGCCTTCCTAACAGTTCAGGAAGCAGACACACTCTGTCAGTTTAAAACTAGACTAAACACACATCTCTTTGCATTAGCATACTCATAAAACACACATGCTGTTGAAATCCAGATCCTCTAAAGGATTGTTAGTCTGAATTATTTAGGGCAACCAGCTGGAAACATTTCCCAAATAACACTATAATTTGAACAGCGACTGTGCTTATGTTAGTCTGTTTTTATTATTCCAGAGGTTTCCATAATCCTGGACCAGGCCGCATCCTGATCAGATGCTGTGGTGGTCATGGAGGAGTGGAGAGCATGAGACTGATTCCTGTAAGACCCCAGTGAGAGACGAGTCCTCGGATTGATCCTGAAGGGACAGCATGTACACCAGCCGGTGACCTACTCACGCCTGCAGCTTCTCCACGATGGACGTCCAGCGCTCTCCAGCCTCTGGCGCCTAGACTGCAGCTCTGCACAAGACGTTTGACCATAGGAGAAATGGTCGTGCCCAACAAATCCTGGTTTCTCTTGGGGTTTTTATCCTTCACTTTCGCAAATTGGTTTGTTCCTCGCCATTGTCACCACTGGCTTGAATGGTTTGGGACTTGAAGAACTGCACATGGATGGATTTGCTCTTCAGTGTTTGGACTCTCAGCAGTGAAAATTATCCCACACTGAACTGAAAACTGGACTGACACAGTTTACATTTACTATAATCTTCTATGTTAAGCTGCTTTAACACAATCTACATTGTAAAAGTAGTGTCCAGTGGTGTCAGGGGTGTCCAAACTCGGTCTTGGAGGTCCAGTGTTCTGCATAGTTTAGCTCCAACTTCCTTCAACAAATCTCCTTGGAAGCTTCTTGTATACCTAGAAAGAGCTTGATTAGCTGGTTCAGGTGTGTGTAACCAGCCTGATCTCACGAGAAATGAAGTATTTTACGTTTTGGCAGTTTAGTGGCTAATTCGTACGAATTCGTAAGAAATTGTACGATTTTAAAAAGGAGGCGTGGCACCTAACCCCACCCCTAAACCCAACCGTCATTGGGGGATGAGCAAATCGTACTAAAATGTACGAATTAGATCGTACGAATTCGTATGAATTAGCCACTAAATGAAAAAGTTACGAATTGCCGTGAGATTGTGTTGGTGTAACTGGGGTTGGACCTAAAATATGCTGGGCACCCCTAGTCTAACTAAATGTGACTGTGCAAAGTAAAAAACATTTTTATATATTAGTAAGAAGTAAAATACTTAAGACAATAAAGCTAAAATTACTAAATTGAAATCATGCAATGAGTTTTTGCAATTCAAATTAGTAACAAATTTATATTAACAGTGCAGCAAAAATGGAGAATATGAGAGAATTAAAGCGCTCTGCTGCCCTGTCCATCCAGTGCCAAGCATTTCTCCCTCACCACTCAATAATTAGCCCTAATGGCTATTGTGTGATACATGATGCAATTAAAAGCTAATGTTATGCACGTATGTGATTACCGCAGGCAGAATGACAGGCAGTCATAGGGGTCTTGAATGTCAACACATGCACACACATGCATGTTGGTATTAGTGGTTTATGAGGACTCTTGGCATAATGTGGAAAATTTTGAATTTAAATAAACCCCAAGTATGATTTTTAAGCATTTTAAATCATGAGGACACAAGGCATGCCCTCAGTTAGTCGGTTGAATGTCTGTTGAAGGAGCAGTATCAGCCGATATTGGGCAGACAGTCTACTAATACTCAAATGAGAAGTAATTGGCAAGTAGCAATGCAACTTTTAGTCAACAAAAGTGTAATAGGGACAATCGAAATAAAGGGTTATTGATATTTTTACAGTGTAGCACTCTGTTTTTTCTGAATCTCAATGCTGTCCTGAAGTCCTACATTTTATGTGAACCTACAGTCAAAACCATATTTTTGCTGTTTGTTTAAATTATTTATGTAAAATGAGCTGAAACAACACAATTCTGGAGTTTTTTTGGTAAAAAACGTAATTGTTTTATCTTCAACCGACTTAAATTTGTTAGGTTGACTTATTCTATTTGTGTTGGGACAACATGAATGAATTGTGTGTAACCCTGCATTCTTTTAACAGTGTAACTTAATAGAACACAATGCTATTCGAGTTTAAAGCAAAATAGGGGGGTTATCAAATACTGGTAAGTTTTCAATTTTGAATGAACAATCCCTTGTGTAAGAAGGGGCATCAACGCCTATATTGTCTTAGGAAACTATCACGTTTTTACATTGGCCCCAAAATGCTTACGCTTTTTTATAATGCTTTTATTGAGTTTATTCTATCCTTCGCTCTGGTGGCATGGTTTGGAAGTCTATCTCTCAAAAACAGGAATGGACTGAGCCAGGTTAGGAGGTCTAGCAGGTTGATTGGTGAATCACAGCTAAGTATTGAATCCCTGTATAGTTGGCAGCTTTTACAGATCCAGAACATAGCTATAGCTCTCATCCTCTGTCTAAGGAGTTTATCCTGCTCCCTTCGGGTCGAAGGTTTCAGATGCTTTTTAGTAGGACAAAATGATTCAGGAATAGCTTTGTCACATCATCTATTGTCGCTCTGAATAAAATGTAATTGTTTATTAGGTATAATTTGTGTGTGTATGTGGGTGTGTATATGAGTGATTAAATTGTTTGTAGCAAATGCCAAACTTTGCTGCAAAAAGAATCTACCTACAGGTACTAATAAAGTCAACTAACTAACTTGAAAAGCAAGAGAAACAGCGGGATTATCAAGCTCCTTCCTCCCAGTTCCCAACGGTTCCTCATGTGCTTTCTTATATTATTACTTAAAACATAGCTTTAAACTACTAAAATGAACAAACTTCACTCTGTTAAACTGTGCATTTCTGCAAAAGCTCAGATCAAGGTCTCATAATGCAATGTATAACCGTAAATAAACAGAAGACACCTTTAATAACAAAATCATTAACTATTTTACAGTGTAGTACTTGTAGTCACACTGTAAAAAAACCTGGTTTTCACACAATCAGTTTGTGTTGAGGCAACATGAAGAAATTAAGTTCGTTTTTTTTAGCTTTTGCAAATTTAAGTGGATTGAACATAAAGCAACTGATTTGTCCCCCCCAGAAACTCAAGAATTATGTTGTTTCAGCTCAGCAAACATAAGTTTTCAACCCAGGCTCATTCTGAAAATGTAGTCCCATGGATGTTTCTGGAGACTGCGAAATACGTCCCAGGAAAACAAGAAAACTCTGAAAACAAGACCATGTTTTTGCTTGTCCAAAAAAAATCTTGATTTTAAGACTGTTTAGACAGTTGGACTGGAAACAAAACAAAAACAAAAACTCGTAAGAAAGTGTTTTTTGCAACCCAGGCTCATTCTGAAAACAAAAGCAGTTTCTGGACACTGCGAAATTTGTCCCGGGAGTTACGTTTTTGTGCAGTTTTATTTCGCGAATCCGATGTACAGTTGAAGTCAGAATTATTAGTATTTTGATTTTTATTTTCTTTTTTAAATATGTCCCAAATGATTTTTAACAGAGCAATGAAATTTTCACAGTATGTCTGATAATATTTTTTCTTTTGGAAAAAGTCTTATTTGTTTTATTTCGGCTAGAAAAAAGGCAGTTATTAATTTTTTCAAAACCATTTTTGGGACATAATTATTAGCCCCTTTAGGCTAACTTTTTTTTTTCGATAATCTACAGAACAAACCATCGTTATACAATAACTTGACAAATTACCCTAACCTGCCTAGTTCACCTTATTGACCTAGTTAAGCATTTTAATGTCACTTTAAGCTGTATAGAAGTGTCTTGAAAAATATCTAGTAAAATATTATTTACTGTCATCATGACAAAGATAAAATAAATCAATTATTAGAAATGAGTTATTAAAACTATTATGCTTAGAAATGTGCTGAAACAATCTTCCCAGAACAGAACAGAAATTGGGGAAAAAAAATAAACAGGGGCGCTAATAATTTAGAGGGGCTATTAATTCTGACTTTAACTGTATGTGCTTTTTCGCATTTCGAATGTCTCTCGCGAGCACTGTTCGCGCCCGCGCTGTTCTCGCGTAAAACCCACCGAAGGCCGCTCTGACCATCTGACTGACTAAATGATTGACTGGCCAATCGGCCAATCGGCCGACTCACCCTCCTCCTCCTTACCTAAACCCAACCCCTTTTACCCATTGACCCACCCACCCACTTGCTTGCTTACCAAAACCCAAGCAACGATTTAGAAAAGTCATCAAGAAAAGAAAAGCCCTTGACTGATTTTTACCATGTTTTCGGATTTTACCACATTCTTACCCTGGTATGAACTCGTTCACTTTATTTTTAGGATTCTGTTTTTCTGTTACCTGATTTCTGAAACCGCTTTTCCCCAGACTCGGACCCGGTCGTCGTCCACGACGAGCTAACTGGACAAACTGGTTGCGGCGGGAAACCCTCCACACAGAGGTAAGCGGCCAGCTGGCGAGCGCGAAAAGGAACGGCGTCACACCGCCCCTTAGAGTTTATTTAACAAATGAAATGCAGCCATACGTACCTCCCGCTACATAAATCGCAGTCTCCAGAAACATCCGCGGGACTACGTTTTCAGAATGAGCTTGGATTGTCAGTTTTTGAGGGCAGGATATTAGTGGACTCCTGAAGTCCTGCTTTTTATGTGAAACCTAACGAAAAAAGGGTTAACAAATAATGCAATGTTTTAATCTTTGACTGAACAATCCCTTCAGCAGCAGTGGAATTATCAAGCTCCGTCCTCCCGGTTCCCAATGGTTCCTCCTTTATATCTGTGCTCTCCTCCCCCTCTCTGTCAGAGTAAACTCATGATGAATTACCCTGTCAACTCAATTCATTCAGGGACCAATTAATCCAGCAGAAATAAACTAGAGCCATCAGACACAGAAAAACCTGAGCAGAGAGAGAGAAACCAGGAGCCAAAGAAAAAGAAAAGGAGCAAAACTCGCAAGTGTTGCTCTTTCAGTAGAGAAACTGAAGAAAATAGCCCAAAAAGCGAGTGGTCTCTGGGGAAGCCGATGGAAGTTAGCCTGACAGGAGTTGGTCATTTAATGCTTTGGTGCACCGGAGACAGGTCCTGTCATAGCGGACAGTATCGCAGGAGTCCCCTGGCACTGCCTTTATTAATTATACTGAAGCAGGCGGGGGCGTCCCACAGCCAAACACACACTCTGTCACTTTCATTCCCATAAACTCTTCCTCCAGCACACTTTAAACACTTCTGATGTGGGTTAAAAAAAACTTGATGTAAACTGACCCACACTGGTGTTTCATACTGCTTGAAGAAGACATTTGTTTAAAAAGTCTGTACCAATTTTGCATTGTGGGTGAAACCACAATTAATTTTCAAACTACTTAAAATGCGAATTAAACTATAAGCTGTTTTTTGAAAATTGGTCAATATTTTGCATGTAGGATCTTGAATGTACATGCAAAAAATCAAGACATTTGATTGAAGAGTCTGTACCAATTTGTGGGTCAAAGTAAACCACAACTGATTTTAACCACCGTTAATTTAAAACTTTAGCTTTGATTGAAACTTAAATTTTTCTTGAAATTAGATGAACATTTCCCATGTAGGGACGTAAAAGTGCATGCAAAATTTCAAGACATTTGTTTGGAAAGTCTGTACCAATGTTTGGGACACAATAAACCACAATTGATTTTCAAGCTGTTTAAAACACTAGTTAAACTATTCATTTTTTGAAAATTGGTCAATATTTCCAATGTAGGATCTTGAATGTGCATGCAAAACTTTAAAACATTTGTTTGGAAAGTCTGTGCCAATTTTGTACTTTGCATTTTGAGTCAAAGTAAACCACAGTTGATTTTCAAACAGCTTGACACACTTGTTAAACTTATTTGGTTAATATTTTCTATGTAGGGTCAACATTATGCATGCAAATTTCCAAGACATCCGTTTAGAAAGTTTGCACCAATTTAGCATTTTGCATCATGGGTCAAAGTAAACCACCATCTATTTACAAAACGACTTGTTAAACAACTAGGTTTTCTTGTGATTTGATGAATATCTCCAATGTAGGAACATAAATGTGCAGACACATTTTCAAGACATTTGTCTGGAAAGTCTGTACCAATTTTGAGTTTACAGTAAACCACAACTGATTTTCAAACTGTTTGAAACAGATAAACTTTTATTTGTTCTTGAAAGTTGGTCAATAGTTCCCATGTAGGATCTTAACTGTGCATGCAAAAATCAAGACTTTTGTTTGGAGAGTTTGTACCAATTTGTTGGTCAAATTAAACCATAATTGATTTGCATACTGTTTAACACACTTGTTAAACTTTTTTTTAAAACAGAAATTTGGTTAATATTTCCCATGTAGAGTAGACATCTGTTTAGAAATTTTTATATATAATTGAAATCAGAATTATTAGCCCCCCTGATTATTTTACCCCAAATTCTGTTTAACGAAGAAAAGTTTTTTTCTTTCCAAAACATTTCTAAACCTAATAATTTCAATAACTAATTTCTAATAACTGATTTATTTTACCTTGTTTGAAATTATACATTTTAAGTAGTAATAAAGGAGAGCACATATGGATCAATTGCGGAACCAGGTGCATGGAGCTTGATAATCCCACTCTATCTCTTGATTTTGAATGAATTGTTCAGTCAAAAATTAAAACTTTGCACTATTTATTAACCCTCATTTTGTTTTAAACTTAAATGGCATTTTTTCTACACTGTAAAAAAATAATATTAATCAAAATACTGTTTTTGGTACCCTGTGGCTATAATAATAATTATTAAAAATAATTTTTAATAAGCGCAGCATCGGGTACCCATATGGCAAAATAAATCGTGCAAGAGACATGAAAATGATTTCCTATTAAAATACATAGGATGGACATTCATGCAGGGTGACACGAGAAAAGAGGGAAATTTGTGCCCATGAACACAAATAAATAGATTAAATTTCATGACTATTTCACAAACTGCCGTGAGACTGGGTTGTGTGTGTATATATATATATATATATATATATATATATATATATATATATATATATATATATATATATATGTATGTATGTATGTATATATATATATATATATATATATGTATATATATATATATATATATATATATATATATATATATTATATATATATATATATATATATATTAGCGCTGTCAAAATTAACGCGTTAACGCATGCGATTCATTTTAAATAATTAACGCGTTAAAAAAGAATTAACGCAATTAACGCAGTTGCAGGTTTTTTTACTTCCTGTTGTGTTGGACGTGTGTTCAGCATGCAATAAATGTGGATAAGACCAAGGAAGCACTTTTTGAAGGCAAGTTTCAGTATAAAACAATTAGTCACAACACAGGTTAGTTTCATGCAATTTCAGGTGTTTAATTTTTAACTTTCAACTTCGGTTGTTGATACCGCATGGTGAACAGAAATAAAATCCTCCGTATTTCGTGACTCGGTGTTTTTTCTAGGTAAGGCTCCTTTTAAGGCTACACGGTAGAATTTTAATAAGAGTGTAATCTTCATATTAAAATTGGAGTTTTGGTGTCTTATGTGAATGTACTCAGAACGTCTCTGGTAAAGTCGCGAGCTGTCAAAGACAGGGCATTACTCTTGTGTGTATGTGTGTATGTGTGTATATGTATATATATATATATATATATATATATATATATATATATATATATATATATATATATATATATATATATATATATATATATATATATATATATATATATATATATRTGTGTGTGTGTGTGTGTGTGTGTGTRTATATATATATATATATATATATATATATATATATATATATATATATATATACATACACACACACACACACACACACACACACACACACACACACACATACATATATATATATATATATATATATATATATATATATATATATATATATATATATATACACACATTATATTATATTATATTATATTATATTATATTATATTATATTATAATTTTTTTTATTTTTGTTGGCCGACCCGAAATGTCTCTTGGCCCACCCTAAAATTCCAAGCTGGAGCCGGGCCTGCTAAAACTTCACCAAATGGTCACTGTTACATCCTTTAGATGTCATTAATCAACTAAGAGTATTTTGACATAACATACAATAGTTTTAGTGTGTGTGTAACAAATAAAAAAGTCAAATAAATCAACTATCCTCTGTGTGCATTGGTTAAACTCATTTATAATGCTGTCACGCTGCCATCCAGGTGAGGTGACCTCACACAGGGTCACTGTCAGGGTGTGATAACCTGTGTTGCCTGTGCTCCGCATCCACCATATGGTGGATGCAGTGAGCGGGAAACTCAATAGCGTGTTGTCCATCTCTGCAGCCTGAAGTGAGTTCTCCTCTATTGTGCTGAGGCTGATCAGCCAGTGAATATTTCATGGCTCTTTTCTGGGCTCCTGCAGATTAAAGGGGGGATCGGACAGCTGGAAGGCAGCTGAGTGTGACAGGTGTCCTTTACCTGATGGAGCAGGAGGGCGGAGACATTACTGACGCCTCCACCTCTCCATGAGTTATATATCACTGAGAGGAGGAACATTTAGCCGCTTTATTTTACACACGCACTACTGTATGTCAGCAGGGAGGCTATAATTAGTTTAAGCAATAGATAGTATGTTTGTTTAATATCTCAATGTTTAATATGAGTCTAAAAAATGATGCATGTCATTTGCATTGTGAGAAAATTGTGTAAAACCCAGTGTTTTTTTTTTTTTTTTTACAGTGTGTTTAAATAATTGCAACAAATTAAACATGCCGCAGGATAAAATGGATAAAATTGAGTTTTATGTTTTCTTTGCATTTTTAAACACAGCAGAATCTTGGACAGTTAGCAGAGATGGGGGACGAGTCACATGACTTGACTCGAGTCAGAATGAAGTCACAAAATTAGGACTTGAGACTTGCTTGACAAATATCCAAAAAAAAAAAGACTCTACTTGACTTGGACTTCACTGTCATGACTTGACTTGGACTTGAGTTATATGGCTCGAAATAACTTGTGTTTGTTATATATTATGCATTTAAAAACAAAACAAAACCGAAAGTTCTTCCCTTCTAGCTCATTGATCAATTTAATTGAAAAAAGGAACAAAATAATGTTTCTATCTATTATTGCATAACGGGACCCTGTATCCTCTGCCAGAATTCATCAGCTCATACTCCAAAGACAGCACATGTGAAGAATCAGATACAATCTTGTTGGCTTGTTCACAACTAAAAGATATCTTTTAGCGAACCAAGTGTCTCAACAAGTGTCTGGAAGGCCACAGCCGTGCACAGTTTAGTTTCAACCCTGCTCCAACACACATATCTGTATGTTTCAAACAAGCCTGAAGGACTCAGTTGGATCAGGTGTGTTTAATTATGTTGGAACTAAACTATGCAGAGCTTTGACACCTGTGCCCTATCAACTACAGAGCAAAACCCTAAAATATTAAATATTATTATTAAAATATCACAGGGCATATACAGTTGAAGTCAGAATTATTCGCCCCCTCTTGATTTTTTTTTTCTTTTTTAAATATTTCCCAAATTATTTTTAACAGAGCAAGAAAATTTCCACAGTATGTCTGATAATATTTTTTCTTCTGGAGAAAGTCTTATTTGTTTTATTTTGTTTAGAATGAAAGCAGTTATTAATTTTTTTAAAAAACATTTTTGGGACAATATTATTAGCCCCTTTAAGCTAACTTTTTTATCTATAATCTACAGAACAAACCATCGTTAAACAATAACTTGCCTAATTACCCTAACCTGCCTAGTTAACCTGATTAACCTAGTTAAGCCTTTAAATGTTCCTTTAAGCTGTATAGAAGTGTCTTGAAGAATATCAAGTAAAATATTATTTACTGCCATCATGGCAAAGACAAAATAAATCAGTTATTAGAAATAGATTTTTAAAACTATTATGATTAGAAATGTGCTGAAACAATCTTCCCTCCATTAAACAGAAACTGGGGAAAAAATAAACAGGGGCACTAATAATTCAGGGGGCTAATTATTCTGACTTCAACTGTATTTGACTGTAGTATTATATAGTAATCCTTAAGTATTTTGCCACATATTTATTAGCTAACCAAAATGGCAGCAGTTTCCAGATGCTCTACCAGTTACCTATTTTTAATGCATTGAAATCCTAACATTTCCTTCAGTACAGTACTTGTTACACTATTAAAAGAAAATAATGCCATTCAAGTTGTAGGTCCTCCAAACAATGAAGACGAGCTGGTAGGTTGCTCTGCTGTAGAATATAATTAATTAAACAAGTCTAATTAGAAATGTGAGAGCAGGTGCAGACTGCGGGTTGACAGCACAGACAGCGACTGACGACGGAAAAAATCCTCCGCTTGTAAAAAGGTACAGCGTGACAAAACAACTTTCTGCGGTTTTGTCATGTGAAAGCCCAGAGGAATACAGCATGACAGAGAGAAAAGACCCCAGCAACACACAGGGTCAGCCGAAGACGCTTTCTCAAATGCACGTTTGCTAGTGAGGTGCTACTCAAATCATTACACACACATATGCTGAACATCCCCACGCCGCTCTGATCACATGATGCAATACTTTCTCAAGAGGTTTGCGTTCCTTCATCCGACCTGCTGCTGGTGACGGTGATTGCTGCTCATTTTAGCTCATTGTAGCTTTTAGATGCCGTCTAATTTATAAAAGAGTGAAGGAGAGAGAGATGTTGAAAATTGCTACAGCCATATCACCCTGCAGCCCATGACCGGTTACTCACTGAAGCTAAGCAGGGCTGAGCCTGGTCAGTACCTGGATGGGAGACCACATAGGAAAACTAGATTGCTGTTGGAAGTGGCGTTAGTGAGGCCAGCAGGGGGCGCTCAACCTGGAGTCTGTGTTCTAACCCTACTATGGCAGCCAGACAATATTTTTCCAAACTTTTATTGACCAATTTTGGTGAGCCTGTGCCAATAGCTTCAGTTTCCTGTTCTTAACTGACAGGAGTGGCCCCCAATGTGGTCTTCTGCTGCTGTAGCCCATCCGCCTCAAGGTTGGACGTGTTGTGTGTTCAGAGATGCTCTTCAGCAGACCTTGGTTGTATCGAGTGCTTATTTGAGTTACTGTTGCCATTTTATCAGTTGGAACCAGTCAGGCCATTCTCCTCTGACCTCTGACATCAACAAGGCATTTGCGCCCACAGAACTGCCGCTCACTGGATATTTCCTCTAATTCTGACCATTCTCTGTAAACCCTAGAGACGGTTGTGCGTGAAAATCTTAGTAGATCAGCAGTTTCTGAAAAACTCTGACCATCCCGTCTGGCACCAACAACCATGACACCTTCAAAGTCACTTAAATCACACTTCCTCTCCATTTTGATTCTCAGTTTGAATTGCAGCAGATCATCTTGACCATGTGTACATGCCTAAATGCATTGAGTTGCTGAAATGCAATGTGATTGGCTGATTAGAAATTTGCGTTAATGAGCAGTGTGCCTAATAAAGTGGCCAGTGAGTGTGTGTATATATATATATATATATATATATATATATATATATATATATATATATATATATATATATATATACAGTATATAAAGTTGAACCAAGGAATTATTTAATATATTATGAATAAAGCTGAAAACCTGTAACCATCAACTTCCATAGACTCAGGTATCATCTATACCAAGTATCATGACTATAAACCAAATTTCAGATACATTTCCCTCCTCACTGGACCTAATGGCCACCATAATAAAACAATTTCTGATTGTTTTTCCTGCATTTAGGAACTCTAAAAGACACCCTGATGGCAACAACTAAAACAACTACCAAGCTACAATGCCCAAGAATGAAACAGTTTCATTCAATAGTTTATAAATCAGTGTGATTAAATTGGGATCTAATTGTAAAGCGTCACCAAAAGTAACTTTCCTGGCAGTGGAGCATAGATGTATACATTAGATATCGCCTGGCCTATTGTTGTCTATAGGACGGAATGCGTCAATAGCGCCGCGATCTTGCTACAGGGTAGCGATCCTTTGAAATGAATGCGGGACCAAGGTACAGTGGAGGACTGTGGCCATCCAAAGCCAGAGATATACACATATACACATATATCTATGATCGGGAGTTTTCCTGGATGTTAGTATGCAATTTTTTTTTTGTAATTACGAAAATTATAATTTTACAACACTTTTCTACATTGATGGATCAGTGACTGTACGGCCATTCCTGACAAAAAGCTTGTGTTTGTGTGTACAGAAATGTACTATCCACCCTCTCTGTTAAATCTAATCAAATCATGTCCTGAAACACAGCTCCTCTCCTGCTTTCACTTCTCATACTGACGGAGGAGCGATTCGTTTGTGAATGAATCCCCCGAACGACTCTTTCACTAACGTTAGCCGACAATAATACAAGTTTCTGGCAGCGCAGCATCTCGTTGTCATATTTCTTTTGCATTGTTTGCGGATTTTATTCAACGAAACTAGCATAAGCCGAGTGTTTAGTGCGAGTTGGGGCTGCTTTGCCGTATGGTGAATGCAGTAAGTGACTGTTATCAGCAATAACGTGACCTGATTAGCACAAAAGTTCAGAAAATACAAAAACAGAAAAAAACTTAATATTACCTATGAAATGTTCTGCCTTTGTGCTTTGTTTTCTTTGTTTGCTCATTACTACAACCGTAGACAGCGCTAAAGTCCCGCATCTTCACGTAATAACACTGTCTTGACTAGTGCGGTTGAATGACATTTGTCCTGGGAGCAATGTAACAATGTGGCGGCGCTATTGACGCATGCTCAGGGTCCCTATGTAATATCTAGTGTATACATCTATGGCAGTGGAGAACATGAAGGAATGTCATAAACCTCATTTCTCTGATATTATTTGAGACTTATTGCCCATGACACACACTCATGACTTTTCACATCACATTCTGTTTTACTGACTTCTTTGCCAAAAAAAACAACAACTGAATGGATGAAATCACAGAACAATTTCGAATCAATTGTCAATGAAACGACCCTGACATTCAAAATGACATCACTGTAAAATCTGAAATGCTAATTTCATGTTAATGTTTGTGTACATGTAAGACAAAAGCAATCATGTCACCAAAGAGCTCATTAAAATCAATACATTAAACATTAAGCAAACATAAAATGGGTTAAAAAGAGTCTTTGTGCTGAAAAGGTAGAGCAGTAAAACTGGAGCTGGCAATGGAGAGTATTTTGTGTGTGTTAAGAGACAGTCCAGGTTGTTTAAGTGCACCTAAGAGAGAGGCCACGGTCCATTTTATCACAATTTGCTCCCTAACAGAGTACAAATGTGGCATGTGATGACAATAATGAGGCCTGATATCTGAGAATGAGAGTGGTTTGAGCAGAATAGCAAAGCAGAGAGAGAGAGAAAGAGAGAGAGAGGAGAGTTCTGCAGAGGCAATAGGCTTACTTCAGTAAGCAAGCACATCTGCAGCTAAGAAAAACAAACACAAAGAAACCAATTAGGTGCGTTTGCTAACTTGGACATCCTTATTACTACAGCTCAAATTTAGGGTAGTGATTTTGTCACCAATTCCAAATAATTGTGCTTAACTATACAATTATCATTTATAATACACTCATAAATACATAAGTTATTTGGTTGTCAATAAAACTCTACCGTGTTTAATTATGACAAAATAATCTAATACAAAATTACACACAGCCATATCGAAGAAACAAAAAGTTGAAGAGGTTATAGAGCCAACCATTAAAACAACTTTTAAACACCATAGCAACTGTGACTACCACTCAAAACATCCTGACAACTACATAAAACCCTCGCAACCGGACAAATGTCCTAGCAACTTCATAGCAATACCCTAATAATCACCATGCAACACACACAATCACTCGGAACACATGAACACCTTGACGCCCACCCCAGAACAACACCCTCAAAGCACCTCAGAACACCCGAACACCCTGACAACCGTGCCATAGTAACATCCTCAGAACCACACAAAACACCCTAGCAACTACTAAGCAAATTCCCAACAACCACCCCATAGCAACACCCTCAAAACCACTCAGAAATCCTGAGCAACTACACTGCAACACCCTGACAATACCCATCAGAACACCCCAAAAAACACTAAATAGCAACATCTTGATAACCACCTCATAGCCAACACCTTGACAGCCATTCAGAACACTCTAACATGTAAACAACATCCCCTTACAACCACCATGTAGCTACACTTCAACAACTCAGAACACTCAAACAACAACTCAAAACATCCTGATAACCACCCCATTGCCAACATCCAACCATTCAGAACAACCTCCTAACTAAACAACAACCCCCTGACAACAACTCAGAACACTGTAGCAACTACACAGCAACCCCTGACAGCCACCAAGTAGCAAGCCCAACACCTCTGAAAGCCATAACAAATCAACATCAAAACCCTGACAACTAAACTTAGCAACAACCTCAAAGCTTCTTATCACACCCAAAGCAACATCCTGGCAACCACACACACAACACCCCAGAAACCCCAAAACCCAGAAAACCACTCCATAGCCAATACATTGACAACATTTCAGAACACCTTAATAAGTAAAAAACACCCTGACAACCACCATGTAGAAACAACAACTCCAAACACCCTAGCAACTAAATATCAACACCCTGACAACCACCTTATAGCCAACATATTGGCAACCATTTAGAACACCCCAACAAGCAAACAACACCTTCTGACAACCACTGTGTAGCAACACCAACAAAAACTCAGAACACCCTAACAACTACACATAAAAACCCTGACAATTAACCATAGCAACACCCTCTGACAACCACCTTTCTGCAACACAGACAACAGCTCAGAACACCCTAACAACTACATTTCAACACTTTGACAACTAACCATAGCAACACCCCAACGCCCACCATGTAGCAACACCGACAACAACCCAGAACACCCTAACAACTACACATCAACACCCTGACAACTATCCACAGCCAACACATTCACAACTACCAAATAGTAACACCAACAACAACCCAGAACACCCTAACAACTACACATCAACAACCTAACAACTAACCATACCAACACCCATGACAACCAGCTTGCAGCAACACAGACAACAACTCAACAACACCTTAACAACTACACATCAACACCTTGATAACTAACCATAGCAACACCCATTGACAACCACTATGTAGCAACACAGACAACAGCTCAGAACACAATAATAACTACACATCAACACCTTGACAAATGACAATAGCAACACCCTAAAACCAACATGTAACAACACCAACAACAATCCAGTACACCCTAACAATTACACATCAACACCCTGACAACTAACCATAGCAACACCCCCTAACTACAACTATGTAGCAACACAAACAACAGCTTAGAACACCCTAACAACTACATATCAACACCCTGACAACTATCCACAGCCAACACCTTGACAACTACAATATAGTAACACTGACAACAATCCAGAACACCCTAACAACTACACATCAACACCCTGACAACTAACCATAGCAACACCCCTGACAACCACCTTGTATCAATACAGACAACATCTCAACAACACCCTAACAACTATACAGCAACACCTTGACAACTAACTATATCAACAACCCCTGACAACCACATTGCATCAACACAGACATCAACAACACCCTAACAACTACACATTAACACCCTGACAACTAACTATAGCAACAACCCCTGACAACCACATTGCATCAACACAGACAGCATCTCAACAACACCCTAACAACTACACATCAACACCCTGACAACTATCCACAGCCAACACCTTGACAACTACAATATAGTAACGCTGACAACAACCCAGAACACCCTAACAACTACACATCAACACCCTGACAACTAACCATAGCAACACCCCCAGACAACCACCTTCCATCAACACGGACAACATCTCAACAACACCCTAACAACAACACATCAACACCCTGACAACTAACCATAGCAACAACCCCTGACAACCACCTTGCATCAACACGGACAACATCTCAACAACACCCTAACAACTTCACATCAACATCCTAACAACTAACCATAGCAACGCCCCTTGACAACCAACTTGCATCAACATGGACAACAACTCAGAACACCCTAACAACTACACATCAACTCCCTGACAACTAAACATAGCAACACCCCCTGACAACCACCTTTCAGCAACACAAACTATTCAGAACACCCTAACAACTACACTTTGACACCTTGACAACTACCAACACCCATGACAACCCCCCAGAAAGACCTAGCAAATACACGCCAACAACCGAACAACCACCGAAAACACCCTAGCAACCACTAATCAATAAATAAAGTGGGTTTCTTTTCAAACCCGAACACAAGCAATTTTAGTGATAAAGCAGTCGATATGTTTGAGTGTGCGAGTCTGTCACTTGTGGCCAGTTTATCACACTGCCTGATTTTTTTAATTATCAGGGGATGTTTCACACCGTGCATCATCATTAGCCTGTCTAAACGGCCACAGTCAGAGGCTTTACTGAGGTAAACGGCACAATTAGCAGCGCGGCGAGAGAGAGGAGTATTCAATTTGACACCCATCTGTCTTGATCCATCTCTTCTGATCATGTGAAACGCTGAACTAGCGGCTTTAACATTCAATTACATTCATCAGGTTAATCCTGAGCAAAGTGTCAATGTTTTAATCACGAATTAGCAAACTCTGGTGAAAACAGCTGGCTGCAGGTGTCGGCGGGGGCTTTTTTTCTTCCCTTTGAATATCTGACTCCATGATTTCTTCTCATTAAAGCACTACAGATTTATTTATTTAAATAAAACAGTAAAATAAGTCATTAAAAACCTCTCTTATAAATTAATACAAGCTATTTCAATGCCATCAATTTATCATTTGATATGCTTATGAACAGCACTTTCGCCTCACAGCAAGAAGGTCGTTGGTTCGAGCCTCGGCTGGCTCAGTTGGCATTTCGTGTGGAGTTGGCATGTTCTCCCTGTGTTCATGTAGGTTTCCTGCGGGTGCTCCGGTTTCCCCACAACTCTAAAGACATGTGGTATAGGTGAATTGTGTAGGCTAAATCGCCGTGGTGTATAAAAGTGAATGAGTGTTGTCCCAGTGATGGGTTACAGCTGGAAGGGCAATCGCTTTGTAAAATAAAGCTGAAGATCTTTGCCATTTGGGTGAATTCGGGCTTCATTTCAAACATTTTCCACAGTGGAATGAACTGCCAACTTATCCAGCATATGTGTTTTACGCAGCGGATGCCCTTCCAGCTGCAACCCAGTACTGGTAAACACCCATACACATTCATACACTATAGTACGGCCAATTTATGCCAACATGGGGAGAACATGCAAACTCCACACAGAAATGCCATCTGACCGAGCTGGGACTCGAACAAGCGACCTTCTTCCTGTGAGGTGACAGTGCTAACCACTGAGCCACCATGCCACCCTCTGCTGATATTGTATTGAATTGTAGGGGTGACACAGTGGTGCAGTAGGTAGTGCTGTCGCCACACAATAAGAAGGTCGCTGGTTCGATTCTCGGCTCAGTTGGCGTTTCTGTGTAGAGTTTGCATGTTCTCCCTGCGTTCGCATGGGTTTCCTCTGGGTGCTCCGGTTTCCCCCACAGTCCAAAGACATGCAGTACAGGTGAATTGGGTAGGCTAAATTGTCCGTAGTGTATGAGTGTGTGTGTGTGTATGTGTGGATGTTTCCCAGTGATGGGTTGCGACTGGAGAGGCATCCGCTGCGTAAAAACTTCCTGGATTAGTTGGCAGTTCATTCCGCTGTGGCGACCCCGGATTAATAAAGGGACTAAGCCGACAAGAAAATGATGATGATGACAAGAAATGTACTTTGAAGAGCAGAAAACACACACACACACACACACAAAATTGTTTAATGAGTGAACAACCAAACAAGATGTTTTCAAACAAGAAACAAGTTATTCCTATGAATAAAATTACTGCATTTCAACATTTTCCGACCTCAAATTAAAGACCTACAGATGAAGCTGAGGTTATAGGACATTAAACACCCGCCATGCATGTTAAATGCAGATTTCACACAGCCAATGCCAAAAACACACAGCAGTGGAAACATTTGGATTCTAGGTAGTGTGAAGCTCCACCTAAATGAAGGGGGAACGTCTGCTCACATCCAACTGATCATGAAATGTATTGTCTGGTGCACAACATAGTAGCAAATGCCATTCTCCTAGTGTTATTATCCAGTGTGTGTGTGTGCGTGTGTGTGTGTGTGCGCGTGTTTGACCTCCACAGGTGCAGCAGAGTCATAAACACAGCTGGTGTGACTCAGTCTTTCAACTCACACAACCTTACTAACCTCCTGAACCACGCAATGCAACCCTTGATCTCTATAACACACACACACACACACACTCCCTCAAACACACACACACTCTCTCTCTCTCTCTCTCTCTCTCTCTCTCTCACACACACACACACACACACAAACATGCACATATACACACATACACCCAGATACATGTCACTTACAGTACACATGTGCAAGCACACACACTCTCTTTCTCTTACACGTATGTGCAAGTTACTTAAAATGCACACACACACACACACACACACACTACACTGTAAAAAATGGCCGTGGTTTCAACGGTAAAAAACTGTAAAAATGCTAGAGTACAAATCCATAACCTGGTTAACAGTATGTTTCCTTAATATATACGGCGAATAACCATAAATTGACTTTTCCCAGAATTCCCTGCAAGGCGCATAACTTTTTATGCATTTGGTTGACATTAATATGATTCTTTTTAGTTGTTTCCCCATCAGTTATGTACATTAGAGATTTATGTTACATCTGATGTTGATAAACAATGTTTACTTCATGACTTTAATTTTATAGGTGTTACCATACTGGTGTTTATTAGCTGTGTGAATGACACTGAGCACCTTCTATATGCTGATACTCTTGTCTGCTTGTGGGAAAACTTAACTTAACTGTCCCGCTGCCCGACCCGCCCCGTTTTCTGCCCGCCGCGCCCGATCCCGCTAAAGAGCGGGGGAGAACAAAACCGAAAATCACCCAGCTATACAGTCCAGACAGCCAAGCTGTCTGTATAAACACACACACACAGCACCAAGCACACACACACACAGACTAAGCTCTCTCTCTCTCATACGCGCGCACACTAACACACACACAAGCACCAAGCAGACACACAGGCGTTTGCTGTTATATCAACTCAAAGGCTTGTAATACCATGTATCAATGTAATACCAAAAGGTTTTATATAAAGGTATATAAATACTGAGTCGCGCCAGGTCCGGGCCGCAGCGCACATTACTCTCGGGCCGATTCCGGCGCGGATGCGGCAGCGTTGGCTCGCTTAAGGCTGCTGCATCTGGCCAGATTGATTCGGGCCGGAATCGGGCAGTAAGTCCACAAGCATCCGGCCGAATCCAGCAGCCGGAGCCAGGCCGAGTGGTAAGTCTCCGGCAGGCGAGAATCTACCCGGAACTGGCCAGAGTGTATTTTGCTATCTGGGAAAGCTCTCTCTCTCTCTCTCATTCGTGCGCACTAACACACACACACACACACAAGCACCAAGCACACACACAGGCAAAGCTCTCTCTCTCTCATTTGCATAGCAATATCCGCGATATTGCTAGACAGCCAGCTCCCGTCCCAATTTAAACCTGTTACCGACCGATCCCGCGATTTATTCAGAAATTTACACCCCATTACCAATACAGACCTCTAGTTTGTACCGTGTTTTTAACGTTAAAGTACTGGTAACCACAGCTGCCGTTTTTTTACCGTAAATTTTACGGATTTATTTTTTTACAGTGTAGGCTTGGGCGGTAATACGGTAATATGGTATACCGCAGGATCTAAAAATAGCAATGGTGTCAGTTTCAATACCGTTATACCGTCATAAAAACAATGCACTTAAATAGGAGACGAATATTAAATAATAACTCTTATTTGTTTAATGCCTACAAATGTGTATGCGTGATTGTCATCACAGGAAAGTGTGGAGGAGAGAGAGAGGTGAGGTAAGATGGCGAGTCGCGAACCAAGTGCAGTTTGGCAGTATTTCCGGTTTCGACCGAACGAGAAGGGAGACGTGGTAAAAACGAACTGAGGTCTGCATTCCCGCTGCTGTAACACGGGAGCTGACCAGATGTCTTGCGGTGCGGGAATAAATGTCTGAATAAAACCCGGGAGCGCACAGTATGGCACAGCACAGTAAATGGCACAGTATCAGGATTGGATCTGTATCAATCGATACTCAGAATTTTAGTATCGGGATTGGATCGGTTGCAAAAAAATGGTGTTGGTGCATCCCTAGTATTGAACTGTGTCATATAGTATGTTTCACCAGTCTGCTATTGTACAGCCACACAGAAGATTGTGTCAAACGCACAGAATGAATCTTTTGGGTGCTATCCCGAATCATTTGCATGCCTCAGAATGCGGCGCGACTATGATTTACGCTCATTGTCAGGCGCTTTCTGCACAGCGCTGCATTTTCTCCATATTGATGATCAGTGTGTGTGACTCTGCCTGATGCTGCCGGTGATTATGCAGGACTCGGAGAGCAAGCCGCTGTTAATCAGGCCGGACAGAGGTTACAACAGCTCAATACCAGAGACGCTCCGGCTTTGATCCAAACAGCCATGCAGAACATTCGGGTCCGGAGCGTCAGAAACTGTGCTGTCAGGCCTTTTGGATTTAAATTAAACCCTGTTAACCCAGAGAGGAAGACGGAGAGCAGAAGTCAGGGATGTGCCATTTTCTCTGACGTTCGGAGTGGCCGACCATTAACAATTTGTGTGCACAGCAGAAAGAAATAAGTGCTTGCTGACAGACGGATCAATCCGGCGTTTCAGGTAGAGAATTCTTAACTACAGAAGTTAGTCTGCAGCTCCGCAATGAGACATATGCTAGAAACACAGCATCTGTGATGGAACAATATTCAGAGCAAAACTCCTGCAAGGACAGAAAGTCTTCAAACTGATGCTGCAGGTGTTGCGGAGCATATTCTATTCACACGGAAGTAAATTAAACAGGTCACCAGTAGAATAGTGGAGTAAATGAGGACAGAATGATCTTTGTGCATGTGTGTGTGGATTGAGTGGTTCATCAGGACAAATTTGTGTAAATACATGGGTATGAGCTACTGTATGAATGTTTAAGTGGTATATAAGGACATGCCCTGTGTCCTCGTTACTCAAAACTGTAAAATCATACTTCACAGGGCCTTTTCACATTTACATTTTGCCACAAGTTTCCCCTGTGGTTTAAGTTTAGGAGTAAGGTCATATAATAAGTGTTTTTTACTGGATAAAATACATTACGCCCGTGGAGAGTCCTCATAAACCACAAAAACCCACATGTGAATGTGTGTTTTTTTTACATTTATGGACAATATTTATATTTCTATATCTCATTTCTAAATTCTGGCCTCTTCATTGGCACAAACCATGCACAATCTAGTTATTAGAGTGTTTATTTATTTTTGTTAACGTTAGTTAATTAAAAATGATGCTCATTGTTAGTTTGTTAACTCAACGCATTAACTAATCCTAATAAGTACAAGTTTGCATTAGAATAATTCATTAGTAAATGTTGACTGACAAATGACTACCTCGCCAAATACCCTAACAATGAACAGCAACTACATAGCAATAAATAGCAGTACCCTGACAACCGCCCCATAACAACAAACTGACAACCCCCCAAAACACCCAAACAACTACATAGCAACAACCCTAACAACTGTAGCAGCACTACAACGATGCAGAACAGCATAGTAACACCCTCACCACCACTCAGAACACACTGGCAACTACACGGCAACACCTTGACAACCATTTTATAGCAACAATCTTGCATCCATCCTGGCAACTACACAACACTTAGACATCCACCCTATAGCAACACTCTAACAAATCAGAGAGCAACACCTCTCTACCACCCCATAGCCAATACCCTGATAACCGCCTCATAGCAACACCATGACAACCACCCAAAACACCCTAACAACTACATGGCAACAATCCCGAAAACCCTAACAACTATAGAAACACAACAACAATGGAGAACACCATGGTAACACCATGACAACCACCCAAAGCCTCCAAACAAGTGCTTAGCAACAGTCCCAAAAACACTAACAACTATAGCAACACAACAATGCAGAACACCATAGTAACACCTAGACAACCACTCAGAACACAATGGCAACTACACAGCAACACTTTGACAACCATTTTATAGCAACACCCTCGCATCCATACTAGCAACTACATAACACTTAGATATCCACTCCATAGCAACACTCTTGCAATCACAGAGCAACCCCTCTCTACCACCCCAAGGCCAAAACCCTGATAACCGCCCCATAGCAACACCATGAAAACCAGCCAAAACACCCTAACAACTACATAGCAACAATCGCGAAAACCCTAACAACTATAGCAACCCAACAACAATGCAGAACACCATAGTAACACCTAGACAACCTTCCAAAACATCCAAACAAGTGCTTAGCAACAACCCCAAAAACCCTAACAACTATAGCAACACAACAATGTAGAACACCATAGTAACACCATGACAACCACTCAGAACACATTGGCAATTACACAGCAACACCATGACAACCACCCAAAACACACTAACAACTTCATAGCAACAACCCTGAAAACCCTAACAACTATAGCAACACAACAACAATGCAGAACACCATAGTAACACCTAGACAACCTTCCAAAACATCCAAACAAGTGCTTAGCAACAACCCCAAAAACCCTAACAACTATAGCAACACAACAATGTAGAACACCATAGTAACACCCTCACAACACAATGGCAACTACACAGCAACACCATGACAACCACCTCATAGCAACACCCTCACAATCATCTGACCAACTACATAACAGCACTTCAACAACCGCCCCTTAGCAACACCCTCACAACCACTCAGAACTTCCTACCAACAACAGACCACAGACACCAAAATTAAACTTGTTAAACTCTTATGTTGGCCCAAACCTGTTAGGCTGATAAACAATTGCACACACAACACATTTCGTCTTCATTCCTTTCCTCCAGCCTAGATAAATGTGGGTCATGCTAATTAATACATGTTGAGTGTTTTGATTGTGATCTGGAAATCACTGTGCCCTGAGGTGTGTTTGGAAAGCTTTAGATGTAACAGACAGATCCTCGTCCGCCTCCATTGACCTCTACACATCCCAAATTCATCAGCAGAGCTCATTTCTCATCAATTAGCAGCTTCTGGACTTAAGAGGACAAAGAGCCCCTTAGAACCTAATCAGGATTATGAGAGGTTTGTTAATTAAAGGCGTGTTTCTTCATTAAGGCTTTAGGTGGTGATTGTAGATATGTTTCACACTCTCAAATCCAGAGGGAAATTCTGAGATGAATCCGCCCAGTTATAGATGATTACATCTTGGATTTCTGCAGATAGCATAACGTCAAATTTAAGACTTTAAGACCTTTTTAAGACCATCGAGTATTAAATTTAAGAACTACTGTATTTCACCCCTGCTGAAAAACCCAGCTTAAACCAGCCTAGGCTGGTTGGCTGGTTTTAGCTGGTCGACCAGGCTGGTTTTAGAGGGGTTTTGGCCATTTCCAGGCTGGTTTCCAGCCATTTCCAGCCATTTCTAGCCTGGTCTTAGCTGGTCAGGCTGGGAGATGACCAGCTAAAACCAGCTTGACCTGCCTAGCCAAGCTGGGAGTCCAGCCAAAACCAGCTATATCCAGCTTAGACCAGGCTGGAAATGGCTGGAAACCAGCCTGAAAATGGCCAAAACCCCTCTAAAACCAGCCTGGTCAACCAGCTAAAACCAGCCAATCAGCCTAGGCTGGTTTAAGCTGGATTTTTCAGCAGGGACACAATAAAAAACACTCTTATACATAAAGAAAAAATCAAAAAAAAAAAAAAAATCACAAAATCAGGAAAGAATAAATGTATTCAAATCAAACAGTAGTGAAGACAGGTTAGATGCACCATTTAACTAAAGAAAAAAGGCAGATTTAATTCGCCTGGTGCCACATCGTGCACCTTCGCTGACTATGCGTGCACCTCAAACGGACGAGGCTCTTTAAAACGACAGAGGCGGTCGAAAGAAAGCTACCGTAAAGTCAGACGAATAAACAGAAAAGTAGGACCCCTGCTGAACAATCCAGATTAAACCAGCCTAGGCTGGTTGGCTGGTTTTAGCTGGTCAACCAGGCTGGTTTTAGAGGGGTTTTGGCCACTTCCAGCCTGGTTTCCAGCCATATCCAGCCTGGCCTAAGCTGGTCAGGCTGGGAGATGACCAGCTAAAACCAGCTTGACCAGCCTAGCCAAGCTGGGATTCCAGCCAAAACCAGCTATATCCAGCTTAAACCAGGCGGGTCAAGCTGGTTTTAGATGGATTTGGCCGGTCATTTTCCAGCCTGACCAGCTAAGATCAGGCTGGAAATGGCCAAAACCCCTCTCAAACCAGCCTGGTCAACCAGCTAAAACCAGCCAACCAGCCTAGGCTGGTTTAAGCTGGATTCTTCAGCAGGGACGTTTCCAGAACTACTTTATATCATTAATATCTTTCAAGATTTTTAAACGAATTATTTTTTATAAATTATTTTAATGATTATAAAGATTTTTATAAACATTCAAGCGTTTTCAAGAGTTCACACTAATCTTGATAATAAAGCTTGATTGGCATGTTGTCCTGGGAGAGAGCCAATGAACAGCAACTACATAGCAATAAATAGCAGTACCCTGACAACCGCCCCATAGCAACAAACTGACAACCCCAAAACACCCAAACAACTACATAGCAACAACCCCAAAACCCTAACAACTGTAGCAGCACTACAACGCTGCAGAACAGCATATAGTGACACCCTCACAACCACTCAGAACACACTGGCAACTACACGGCAACACCTTGACAACCATTTTATAGCAACAATCTTGCATCCATCCTAGCAACTACAAAACACTTAGACATCCACCCCATAGCAACACTCTAGCAATCACAGAGCAACACCTCTCTACCCCCCCATAGCCAATACCCTGATAACCGCCCCATAGCAAAACCATGACAACCACCAAAAACACCCTAACAACTACATAGCAACAATCCTGAAAACCCTAACAACTATAGCAACACAACAACAATGGAGAACACCATAGTAACAACATGACAACCACCCAAAGCCTCCAAACAAGTGCTTAGCAACAATCCCAAAAACACTAACAACTATAGCAACACAACAACGCAGAACATCATAGTAACACCTAGACATCCATTCAGAACACAATGGCAACTATACAGCAACACCTTGACAACTATTTTATAGCAACACCCTCGCATCCATACTAGCAATTACATAACACTTAGACATCCACCCCATAGCCACTCTAGCAATCACAGAGCAACCCCTCTCTACCACCCCACAGCTAATACCCTGATAACCGCGAGCCCTGAGCTTATGAGATCCTCAAGCCCTGGACTCCCTCCCGTTTGCAGGACGAGAGAGGAGTTTAAGCTCAGGTAATACTTGATGAACTCCCCCGGCTTATTTCTGGCTAATGACAGATATATGGCTAAGCTTTGGCTAAGGTATCATTTTGCCATGTTTAATTTACTTAGGTTACATGTTTTTTGGATTGTGGGAGGAAACTGGAGAACCCGGGGAAACCCATGTGAGCACGGGGAGAACGTGTAAACTCTGCACAGAAATGTCAACTGGTTTAGAAGAGACTTTAACTGAAGACATTCTTGCTGTGAGGCAACAGTGCTAATCACTGGGCCGCCGTATCACCCATCTGGAAGAAGGGGGAGTAGGGGTGGGTAGGGGGGATTCTTCAAGATGAAGATACTGAGATGAGAAAACTTTGTTTATTTATAATGAGTTAGGAATCATCTGATTCAGTGCTCGAAATTGCGACCATTTTAGTTGCATATGCGCCCGAAATTTTATCTATGCAACCTCAAAATATATTTGGGAGCATTTGTCCGAGTACATAAAATTGTTGTGTGCCACCAGTTTTTACTGCAAAATGTTCACTACATGCGCTGATTTGGGAGACATTCACGCAGAATGCATCTCTAAGCTCTTTGTCTGCACTTGAAACAGGAAACGTAGCGCTCAGGAATGGTTTAAAACAGTTGTCATGTCAACTTTCTGCAGTAAACAAAGCCAAGTTCGTAATGTTTGCCCCGCCTTCACACTCTTCTTATTTGCCCACTGCTCTAGCACTGAAATATCAGCTGTCAATCACTCAGTCAGTGCCTTCTGGCTTGGGATGACAGAGAGAGCTACTACCGCAAAAACTGTAAAACGCTGAAGATGAGAATGAAGAAAACACTGACAGATTTTGTTTTAGAAACCATGGCATCTAAAGTTACAAATAATGACACATCTTAGTAGTGATCATGTGCTGAATGTTAATCCACCATCTACACTTTTCCAAGAGTGGATAAAAGACTTCCGTTGGCTTCAAGTCCGCTATGAAAAGTCTGTGGGATGGAATTTTCAGGTAACTGTTTGCCACATCTAGCACCAGAGCTTCTGTTTAATCCTTCATATAACCGCCAGATGCTGTCCGCCATGCTAGTGGCAGCTATATTTAAAATTAAACACCACGTACACCATCACAAACAGGCTTACACTGAGTAAACTAACATCGCTACTCATAAAAAGACTGGTATTGCTGTTAACATGAGTATGCATATAATAAGGTACAGTATATGTCAAAAGCTTCAGTGCAATATCAGACAGCACCCGTGAGAACAGCACAGTTATACCGTTAACAGATTCATTCATGTCAAGCAGTGCGTGCAGGGCCAGTGAGCGCTCCGTGTATCCTTTAGTCACTCAGTTATGTTATTAAAATCTATTTTCTTGTGATAACGGAAATTCATTGAGACATATTTTCCTCACGCATACATGTTTATATTGTTTGCTTGTTAGTTTGATTACTGTTGATTTCAAATGCAATAAATTTGTTTGTATAAAACTTGTAGTAAAGGTGCTTATAATTGGCGGGTGCGAATAAATTTTGGCTGATGCGCCTAAATTTTTCAATTTAGGAGCACCGGTGCTACCAAGCAAAAAGGTTAATTTTGAGCACTGTGACTGGTGAATTGATCATGAGCTCATGCGGGACCAGCTGTGATCAATCATAAGCACGAGATCCTCTCGAAATTAGTTTATAAATAACCTTCACATAGTGAGGGACCACTGTAATACATTTTTACCATTAGAAGCTGGTTATAATCACCCTTAAAATGTTATTTTAAAACCATTAACTATGACAGTTACCTCAACAGACTCCTAATTTGCTGCTTTGTGCATCAGTATGAGCATGCACAATAAATTGTTGGATGCAATTCATCAAACAGCCACCAGTGTCACTTTCAACAATATTTTCAGAATTTTACATAGAGCCCCTTTAAAGGAGATTGTAGATGGTGGTCTTGCAATTAAAGACCTGTGAGAGTTTCTCCATGAAAGAGGCAGCTGGGGCCCAGGGGACGATTAGCTGAGCTTTAATGAAGTCCCCTTTGTTTCCCCTCGGAATCCTTGCTTTCTTAACTTGACTTGCACTTGTCTTTTCACCCACTTCTGCTCTGAAATGAAAGCAGATCTTTGGTTAATAGGCCCTGTGCGATCAGATTGCTCTATTAAGGGAATAATGTAAAAAAAGGAGTGAGAAAATCCAGACAATGGAGTCATTCTACAGGCCATTCAGGGTCAATTTTGAGTTTCATGTCATGGCCACTGCAAGTCTTTAAGTTGTTAATCAGATTTATGATTGTATATCACATCTACACTGATAGATGAATTAATAGAAAAGGAGCAAGGGGTTTGCTAATCATTCTGAACATTCAAATTCAGACAATATAAAGCACAACCACAAAAATCCACAGAAATATGCCATTGCTGTGGTTACTAGTTCATAAGATTGGTCTATCAATATCGGGTGGTATTTTGAACAAATTTAGAAACAACGTCAAAATAATTTTATTTTAAACATAAATTCCACATTGTTACTCTTGACCCCGTCAGCAGCGACAGCCTGATCTCACGAGGAAACGTAAGCATTTTACGTTTTGTAAGTTTAGTGGCTAATTCGTACAAGTTCAGTCGTACGAAAATGTACGATTTTAAAAAGGAGGCGTGGCACCTAACCCCACCCCTAAACCCAACCATAATTGGGTGATTATCAAATCATACTAAATTGTACAAATTAGATCGTACGAATTCATACAAATTAGCCAATAAATCAAAAAGTTACGAATTGCCGTGAGATTGCGTCAGCAGTACGACAGTAACTCATGGGTATGTCAAAAGTAACACAACAATTTTTGCTAGATTAACTGGATTAATCTGTTTTATTTTAAATATATCTGACTATGACCTTGTTAAGGCAACGCAGTGGCGCAGTAGGTAGTGCTATCGCCTCACTGCAAGAAGGTCGCTGGTTCGAGCCTCGGCTGGGTCAGTTGGCGTTTCTGTGTGGAGTTTGCATGTTTTCCCTGCATTCGTGTGGGTTTCCCACCCAGGTCAAAGACATGCGGTACAGGTGAATTGGGTAGGCGACAGTAAATTGTCTTTAGTGTATAAGTGTGAATAGGTGTGTATGGATGTTTCCCAGAGATGGCTTGCAGCTGGAAGGGCATTCGCTGCGTAAAACATGCTGGATAAGTTGGCGGTTCATTCCGCTGTGGTGACCCCAGATTAATAAAGGGATTAAGCCGAAAAGAAAATGAATGAATTAATGACCTTGTTAAAATGGGAGTGTACGGGTGTTTCCCATTGATAGGTTGCAGCTGGATGGGCATCCACTGCATAAAACAAATGCTGGATAAGTTGGCGGTTCATTCCGCTGTCGTGACCTAAGATTAATAAAGGGACTAAGCCGAAAAGAAAATGAATGAATGAACAAATAAATAAATGAATGACCAAATCTCTATTTTGCTCTTTATTCTTTAAAGAATGATAAACTGATTTTTTCTTCAATTCCAGCTCCATCTAATGTGTCAAAAGCAACCCAACAATGCAAAACGTTAACATTTTCTATACTTTTTAAAATATGTTATTATTATTACTGGCAACATGCATTCATTTTATAAAACATCTAAATCCAAACAAGAAAACTCGAATGTGTAAGTGAAAAATAAGCTCTGTCTATTAGCAGAGGGACATAAACACATCTCTTGCCCCAGATATCTTAACCCTTTAAGATGCACTCCTTAAAAATAATTTTTTGACCCACATCTTGTATTCAATAATATGCTTGCACAACTCTAATAAAATAATAATATGCAATTAAAATAATTACGATAACCTATAGACAAAAGGTCAACCAGGGGGTTACGATGCCTGTCAAAGAGTTAAGGATGTGTTACTGCACTAAACAACCTGTAGACTGAGCATTAGTGTGATGCTTGAAACGAGAAACACAACTTGTAATTAGGAAACAAGAACTGCTACAATGACTTCTGCACTTAAAAGCTGAAATTCAGAGCTAACCGCAGGACACGGTCCCGAAATCAGCTGATATTCGGCAGCTCCATCAAGGGTTACAGGTTGAATGTGCTGTTATAGCCTGGAAAGCAAAAGTTGTCAGGCCTTCCAGAAAATCGCTTTGTTACTTTCACCCCACGTTACTTTCGTCCCCACTCTTCCCTACTATTAAGTAAGGTCACTATGGTCAATAATAAGTGAAGAAATCTAACACACCGGCTTTATAATAGTTTGTTTCACTCTCTCTCTCTCTCATATAGTTGCATATAATAGCAGATTGCAGTTCTCCCAGTTGGCAAAACAGAGATTTGATCCAGTCCGCACACGGTGAAGCGTCATTACCGACGCTAGACGCCCTCCCTGCGCCAGAAATGAGCAATTGACCCCGGCTGCTGCTCTCAAACTGGCGCATTATCACAACCTGAGGGAACGTGTTGTCATCTGAATGAGATAAGTTTATTTCCTCTCGTCCAGCATTTGTTGGGTTACGCGGTGAGTCTGCACGGTGAGAGGAGGAGCAGCGGGGAATCCGTCACCGACACACGCTGCGGAAAACAAGAAACGGGCCGGCAAATGCTTGGCCATCACCCAAATCTCTGCCTCCACCTTCTGCGCGGGAGAGAAACAGGAGGCGGCAATATTGTGGAACAAATTTACCCTAATGTGAACCTGCTGGTGGGGCTCAGGGGAGGAAGGTGTGTCATTGATGCTCCACACACACACACACACACACACACACACACACACACACAAGTGCACTTTAAATCCACTATTTCTGTCTACAATATAAAAACATGCATCTACATATAATGCAAGTAAACAGAAATGAATGCCACGTTCTCTCTTAACTTAGATATTAGATTAGATATTTTGGAAAAACTCTGGCCAGTGCCTTCTTAAGTATTTGTTTTTCCTACAAAAGTCAATGGTTACAGGTTTTTAGCTTCGTTTAATATATCTTCTTTTGTGTCCAATAGAAGAAAAAAACTCAGAACCACTTGAGGGTTCACCCAAAAATCAAACCTGAAAGAGGATATTTTAAAGGAAGCTAAAACCATCGACTTCCATACTGAAAAAAGTGTTGCATGCAGAACTGTTGCAAACAATTTGTTTGTGTTTAATTTAAACAAACAAATTAGGTTTAGTAATGTTCAACTTAATTTGTTTGTTTAAATTCAGCCTAAATAAATTGTTTACAACCTCTTAACATAAAGAAATTGAGTAAATCCAAGGAATCATCTTTGAATAATTTTTTTCAGTGGGAAAAGCAGATACTAAGAAACACATGCACTTTATATCAACTATTTTTGTCTACATGTTGTTTTGAGAGTTTCTGGCCAATCACGGCATAACCTGATGCGCCAGTCAAACCCCTGCTGTCCGTGCCGCATGTCTGATGATCCCGGCCAAGAAAAGTGTCCCACTGCCCTTCTTCTGTGTTTTACTTTGCCCTTGAGGTTTAATAGCTCTACCAAACTTGTCTGCATTCATATATTTATGATAATTGCCTCTAGTTTTTGCATCAGAGAATACAGAAACAGGCCCGTGGCCAGCCAATAGTGTAAGCAGGGCAGGATTAACCAATGGGCCTTATAGGCACAGGCCCAGGGTTCCGTGTGCACTTGGGGCCCCTGCGAGGGGGGAGAAAAAAAGACAATTTCGGAGCGTCTTTTTAGGCTAATTGCAAATAGCGCATGTAGTTGGAATAAGCTGTTCACGGTTTACACCCGTCGATGCCTGATTGATAGAGACACTATGAGTAAAGAGCAAATCACCAGTACAGCCTGAGTGGCGTACCTCGTAGAGCGCACAGCAACATCTTTTGACACGATTGATCATCAACCCGGTTCGAATCCACCATCGGCTGAACTCGTGCTACTTTTTTTTCCATATTACATATCAGATTGGAAATATATTTATTTTTAACAGGAAGGAAACATTTAAAAAAAATTATGCAAATGTGATATAAAGTCACAGGTGCCTCGTGGGTATTTAATAATGTTTAGCCTTAATAAAGGTGCCTTTCTCTCTGTAAAAACTATATTGCTCAGACAACTGTATTCCCTCTGAGCAAAAAATAAATAAATAAATCGCTACCACATATTAATATCATTATTATATTTAAATTGTCTTTAAATTGTTCATTCATAACAATTTGCTTTTGTATAATGTTATTATTATTACCAGTATTATTTATTATCTGCATATTTATATTTGTTTTATTAAAAACAAGCTTAGATTTGCCCATCTGCAGGTTTTAGACCATATGGGGCACAGCATGTGTTTTAGGATAAAACTCAGGTTTTTGAACACACTTCATTATTATTGTTCATTTATTCCTTAGAATAAATATTAGAACTGAATTTAGAAATAGTTTTGAAACAAATCTTTGCGCTTAATAAACCAAATTAATTAATTAGGCTAATTGATATATGTGCGTGCAACACGTTTCCTTATCCATGAGAGTGAAAGTAAACAATGAGGAGGCTCATCTCTCATTCTCGCGCTGTAGATGCTCTGTTTAACTGTTTCTCTCTAGAGAAGCGTTCAGTTTTTCCACTCACAAAGTCGCCATTTAATGCTCCATGGTACGACGCAACTGGCTCTTAAAGGGAATTGGAAATGAGACTCTGATTGGTTTATTCTCAAAACACACCTATAACTCATTAAGAGAATAAGCTCAACCCTGTTAGACCATGCGCCACGGCGCAAAGCGGATTTTTCCATCCTTAAAATAGCAAAAATGAATTCTGACACGCCCCCTTAATGCTTTTTCGCCCTGCGCTTTGCACTTTGCACATGGACCGTCAAAATAGAACCCTAGGTTTATAATCAAGTTGATCTATGCTGCTTGCCTAATCTTCATAATTAGGAGAGTAGAGAAAATACAGGGAGAGGAGGAGAGACACAATCATTAAGTGTGTGTATTATGAAAGACTTATATTCATAGAATTGGATTGGAGAGGCACTGTGTTACACACACACACACACACACACACACACACACACACACACACACACACACACACACACACACACACAAATAGTATTGTTTTAGTGAACTTGAACAAGTATACTAAAAAACATAAATTTTCACTAGTTTTATTAGTATTTTTTTCAATGCTTTGAAAAGTGAAATCTTTGTAGACTATTTATATATTATTTATTATATGTATGTGGGCACCAAATTATAGATTCATTTTATTAAAAAAATTATATATTTATAATAAAAATGTATAATAAATTATATTATTCTTTTTTTTTTTTTATTTAATTATAGGGGTGTGGCTGGGTAGGTGGCTCTACAAGACAACCTGCCCAGGGCCCCTGAGCTCTTAGGCCGTACTCACACTAGGTACAGTTGCCTCGAACCGGGCCAAAGCACGCTTGTCCCCCCTCCCGTCTCCCCCGACGGCCCGCGCTCACACCACAAACGGGCTTCGGCACGCTTACGTCATCGCTGCTGCGCTGTTCAGTGAAAAGCGCTCTCTCACTCAGCAGCACAGTGGAGATTTCTCTAGTTATATTGTTTTAGTCGTTTGATATGCCATCAAATATTTCGCCAAACAGTCCTTAGGGATGTGGTGACACGCAGTCAGATATTTCACCGGACAGATCCGCCACTTTTGGCACTCATAAACAATCATAAAGCTCTCGTGCTGCAGGAATGAGAAGGTCTGCTGAAGGCACGCAGCTGTCGTGAAGTGAGGAGTTTGCGTCTTTAATAAACGACGGCAGTTTGCGTTCACTGAACAGTAAGAATGATTAATAAATCCATATGAAACAGTCCCTTAAAAGTCACGTCTCGCTTTCAGTTTCGGGCTTTGGAGCCAAAGCCCAAGTGAACCGCGCTCAGGCACACCTCTTCCAACCGGGTCAGGGCCGGCCAAGTGAACCGTGCTTGAGCCCGATTCAGCGCACTCACACTTCTCAAACGATCCGGGAAACGGGCCTGGGCACGGTACGGATGGCATAGTGTGAGTAGGCCCTTAATCCGGGCCTGCCTCTAGTGGTCAAAATTACATAAGGAGACTTTAAAATGTTGTATAAGATGTGATGCTTAATATGACAAAGTCCAAAATTGCATGCATAAAATCACATGCATAAATTTCTTCATTAAGTCTGAGGTAAGATGCTACAAGTACGCTTTAATTTATCCTTACAGTTTACCACAAAATAAAATATATAAGGAACATGCACAAAAAAACAAAAACAAACAAATGAATTAATTTCCTTCTGAAATCACATGGCCCAGGACATTCATTCATACATTTTCCCTTGGCTTAGCCTTTATCTCAAAGTTCGCCACTGCGGAATAAATCAACAACTATTCTGGCATGTTTTACACAGCAGATGCCCTTCCAGCCCCAACCCAATACTGGAAAACACCCATACACACTCGCATTTACGAACACACCACTACACCAATTTAGTTTATTTAATTCACCTATAGAGCACGAGTTTGGACTGTGGGGGAAACCGAAGCACCCGGAGGAAACCCACATCAACACGGGGAGAACATGCAAACTTCACACAGAAATGCCAATTGGCCCAGCTGGGATTTGAACCAGCAACCTTCTTGCTGCGAGGCAACAGTGCCAAGATGCCGCCCAGAACATGTTTATCAGAAAATCCCCCTTTAGTTTATCATGCAGAGAGAATAGCAGTGCAGTCCAAACGCTCTCCTCTTAGCAGTAAAACCCTTACGAAGCACAGGAGACGCACAGTAAAAAGCAGACCTGTTAGCAGTAAAAGACCCTCGTGCTATTGTTACATGAGCATCATCAATCTGAAGAGTGTGTGTGTGTGTGTGTTTGTTTTGGGAGACTGTTGCTGGCGATGTCACTGATCTCCATAGTAACCGTGGGGTCCCCAGCTGTCATGTCTGGCCAGAGATGTGTGTCATGAGCCTGGGGACCACTTAACCTAAACGCGAGTTTAACTCCACCAGTTCAGCCGCTGTCTCACAGACTTCTGCTTAAAATGCAAAGATGGGGACCCAAGGGGACCCGCAGCACCAGGGCCTGTGTCATCTGAGGAACACGGGCGATGCACACTCGCTCTTTAGATATAATTAAGCTTCAACGCTGGGCAAGTGAACTGAAGACGAGAGAGAAAACAAGGAATTAGAAAAGATTCCCAAACAAGTCTCCTCCATCTGATTATCTGAGGATGATTATAGCAGAATATGAAGAAACAAGTCAAATTAGGAATCATAAATTAGATTTTTTTTAATACTATTAAAGCTGTTCATTGTAGACGGAAATAAGAGCAATGTTTGTAGTCAAACACTAAAAAACTTAATAAAACAAACGCAAGTAAGAATTCTACTTTGTGACAAGAATTAATAATACAAATAATAATAATAATAATAACACATAAAATTGTATTTTAATTTATTATGATTGTAGACAGCAGCTCAAGTCATTAAAAAAGTTTAAACAAAATCTTAGACATTTTTAGTCCACATTATTATATATACACAACAGTTCTGTCTGGTACTTGAATCTGATTGGCTGATAGCCGTGAGATATTTTGACAGTAACAGCATACTAAGGCCTCTGCACCTTTGTGTATTAATCCGCCCACATCCAAGCAAAGGACGCTCTACAGTTTGACAAATATTACTGCTGTTGGACAACGAAATGTACTTTTGAGGCTATTTTAGTCGAGAATGTAGTTGTTTAGATTGCAACTATGCAGTTTATTTAAAAGATAGTGCCTATTTTAAAATATTTAGCATTTCTGAGAGACAACGCGTCGGTGTCCATTCATTAAAAACGGTTGTCGTTGTCTATCCACAAGAAGGCGCCAGGACCACATAATAAGCCCTTGCTTAGAAGATTAAAACTGTTGTGCGTTTTCTTGAGTGCGAATAAGAAAGCTGAAAAACAGAAGCATCGCGTTTTTTAAGGTGGACCGGATAGCATCAATAAGAAGCTGCGAATAAGAAGCTGGATTCAGCCTCGTCCCTCCTTATCGCAAACACAACAGCATTTGGTATTAATTGATTTGCTTTTTTCGGTTTAATTATTGTGATATCGTAACAGTTGCTTAATGTTTGATATGCATTGTGTATAAATGTCACGTCACCTTTAAGAGGACTTATTCTGTGGTTGTTTTACCTTTGAGATGCAAGCATGCATGTATGGGCGCTCAGTTCAGTTCTGGCGAGCTCTGAGAAGTGTGTGATGGTCGCTCCACCGCTGTATAATTTTTTTATTTCAATAATGTAACATTTTATTTTGCGACGGATGTTAGAGATTTTTCTTTTCCTTTTGTATGTAGTCGACAGCACTTGGGAGAAACACATAAAGGCCAATAGAAGAGCGAAATAGTTTGTCTTCTTATTTTCGTTCCTTAAAGCCTCCATGTAAACGCTAGGACACCTGGCATCCGTCACAATACACGGATTGCAACAGAGAAATACTGTAGATTGTAATAGACTGTAGGGAGATATCTCGGTAGACTGATGGCATTTCATGTCATGTTCAGCCTTATAATCTTAAAATGAGAGCAAAATCAGCTGTTTTGTCATACCTTTAGACATTACGCCAGGGCAGGGGTGCCCATCCCTCTTCCTGGAGAGCCATCTTACTGCAGATTTCAGTTGCAACTAAATATATAAATATAATAAATATAATATAATATGATATGATATGATATAATATAATAAAATAATATAATAAAATATAATATAATATAATATAATATAACATACTATAATATAATATAATATAATATAATATAATATAATATAAGTAAATATAATATAATATAAGTAAATATAATATAATATAATAATATAATATAATATAAAAATATAATATAATATAAAAAATATAATATAATATAATATAATATAATACAATAAAATAAAATAAAACAAAATATGATAAAATAAAATACAATAAAATATAATATAGGAAAATAAAATAAAATAAATTTTAATTAAATTAAATATAATAAAATAAAATATAATATAATATAATATAGGAAAATAAAATTTAATTTAATTAAATATAATATAATAAAAATATAATAAACTATAACATTATACATTATAATACAAAATTTCTGTTGACATCAGAACAAATAAGAGAAAAATCTGAACTTGTACTCTGGGTACTGTTGTAGATATTAAAAAGATAACATTTATCAATTTTCTTCCAGATAATAAATGCTCGCTAATTCTGGCTGATGCTCATATCAATATCTGCTCAGTCCCCAGCTCAGATAGATCATTATAAACTTGTGAAAGTGATGTTCAGCTATGCATTATTAATCTGCCTTCATTCTAATTACCAGATCAATAGTTTGAGTCTGTGGAGAGCGCAGTGTTTGGTCGGGTCAGCGCAGGCAACCTCTCTTTGAATGCGCAGTGTATTTCCCCCCCTGACACACAGCCAACATAAAGCCCCTGTTGTTTCTGAAAGGGGGGACAAAAAGAAAAGCGCTGCATTGTTCCGGACGGTCCCCTTCTGGACGGGAAGGGCTGGCTAATCAAATGCCTGTTTTCCTCCGCAGCTGGTTTTCAGGAGGTAAAAGAGAGCTGACCTCCATCCGTATGCTCCATCTCTCTCTCCCCAGGGACCCTTCAGCCGGCTTTAGGGGCAAAATGAGGTGTAAGTCTATTAAAAGGGTGTTTGTGCCCCAGTCAATGTCCCAGTGGGAGTCCCTGCTTTCTCATTCAGGTGCAGCTAATTTCCCTTTCTCTCCTCGTGGCCTGACATACGGCTGCCATGCAGAGACAAGGCATTAATAAACGATTATAGAGATTAGACGTCCAAAAAGACCAATGTAAAATCCACTGCTGAACACACACAGCATTTTGAGAAAACTGTTCAGCACATCCGAACACTTTGCAGTACCACAGCAAGAGAAGAGTAGGTTGATACAAAAACATTTTGAAGAGGGAACAGTTTTTAATTTAATATTGTTTAAAATGAATTAGGAGTACAGTCCAAAATGTTGGTGCACAGACTTTTTTTGGCACCCCTTGGGTGGCTAGAAAGAAGAACCGGAAACATAATGTTAATTAATAGGAATATTTGGATATTGTAATATTTTTAATCCACATGTGTTTGGATCTGTCTGCATTTTTTTAGATTGGAATTGTCTGTAATTGTAACATTCATTCATTCATTTTCCTGTCGGCTTAGTCTCTCTACATTTTAAGTAGTTTGCCCAACACTGGAACTAAGGCCCCGTTTACACTAATACGTTTTAGTTTGAAAACGCTTAAGTTTTGCTACGGTTACGCCAACCGTCCACACTACGCCAGAGTTCTCAAGCGCCGAAAACGGAGCATTTCGAAAACGCTGGAGAGGCCTTTTTCATTCTGAAACGCTGCTGCTCCGTCTCAGTGTGGATGATGGAAAACGGAGACATCTGAAAACGGAGGCGGGGCTGCAGACATTCGCCTCTCTGATCGGGGCTTTTCCTCAATATTAAGTAGCCTAACACACACAGTTCAGTCCTGCAAGTTCAGACTTCACAAGTTTGATCAAGGCTGCAGTCTCTTCTTCTCAGTTTGATATGGAAAACAGACTGGACACGGGTACATCTTTAAAGGGAACAGTGTACTTTATAACTTCATTCACATCACCTTGGCTACGTTGTTTCACTTTCTCAACAATAAAATGTAAACATGGTTTAAGGAACTGCCTATTTTCATTTTAATATTAGCAACTTAACAGACAGCAGAAATGTTGAGGCGTCGTGCTGCATTTATGAGCGTCATCTTCACTGTGTGGATATTTATAACAAAACTGAGCCGATAACAACTGCCTCCTTTCAATTTCAGTAAAAATACGAAACACAGCCTCTCTTTTGCTGAATATCAGTTTAAATAATCGATAATGGCCATTATAAAAGTATAACATACAATAAGTTTATACATTATAGGAAATAAAGGCAAGCGATCAGTTAATATACAGAATGTACGTGCTTACATTAATCATTAACTTATCTTTGCGCTCAGCCAAAACATGTTAACTGAGAACAAGTAATAGATTCCAATGACCAAAGTCAGGGAATATGTCGTTAGATAAAGACAACAAGATGAATGAAATATCCCGTTTAATAAATATAGTGAGATTAGATCCAGCGGGAGATGCTTGATGAGAAGTCCGACTAGCACAGCTCTCATCTGGGTAGATGGGCTGCAGCGCTTGTCTGAGAGTGTGTGTGTGGTCACGTGATGTGCGTTTTCATGTGATGAGCTGTTCAGAAACGCTGGGTAAAACGCGAGTGTGGATGTGGATCGTTTTCATTCTAAAACTTAAAAAGTTTAAAAAAAAAGTCTAAAAAAAAATTTAAAACTAAAACGCACTAGTGTAAACGGGGCCTAAAAGTAAAAATTCAGGCTGTAGAGCCCTGTTAGGAATTTAGAAAAATCACACTATAGCAACAGGGCGTCATTGTGCTACAAAAACATTAGCAACACCTAAGCAACAGTGTATCAATTCTCCACAAAAACATTCAGAACTTTCAAGAAACCGCTTATTCGCCACAGTGGAATGAATTGCCAACTATTCTGGCATACAGTTGAAACCAGAAGTTTAAATATACTGTATAAAAAGGCACATAACCATTAAAAAAGGCAGATGTTAATGTGACTAAATTTTTTCGCTTTTAGGTAAGTTAGCAGACATCCCAAGTTAGGAAGAGTAATTTCCGGGGTAGACAGAGTTGATTTGCGGGAGAGTGCTTGAAGAGCGTGAGGGGGGGGCGGGGGTGTTGAGTGAGCGACGTATCTGAGTAGGGGGGCGTGTGCGCGCAAGACGTACCCGAAGAGCGGTGGGAGTGAGTTGCGCGCGACGTACCTAAGGAGCTAGGAGGGATGCGGTGGAGAGAGGGGTGTGCAACGTATTTTAGACGCACAATTTCCGGGAGATTATCATTCATTTGCAGGCATCCGGGAGTGTATATGCATTTGAGGGATACTCCCGCAACTTCCGGAAGACTTGGGATGTCTGAGTTAGGATTATCACATTTGTTTCTGCTCTGCCTAATAGCAGAATAATGAGAGAGATGTTTTTGAGAAATTTGTATAACTTCTCTTGAAAATCAAGTTAACATACAATAAGATTAATATACTTCTGAAAAAGCTCAGATGATGGTGTCAAGGTTTTGGAAGTTTCTGATTGGCTAATTGACAACATTTGAGTTAAAGTGAGGCACAACTGTAGAACAGTATTTAAAGAAAAGCTCAAACACACTGCTTCCTTGTGTGACAACATGGGAAAAATCAACAAGCCAGAATCAACAACAAAGCCAGATTACACTTAGCTAAATCACACAGGGAAAAAGACTCATGTTTGGAGACATGTCATGTGGTCTGATGGAACTAAGAGTGAGCTGTTTGGCCATAATGACCAGTGCTACATTTGGAGGACAAAGGGGAAAGCTTACAAGCCTAGGAATACCATCCCAATTGCAAAGCATAGGGGCGGCAGCATCATGTTGTGGGGCTGTTTTGCTGCAGGAGGGACTGGTCCACTTCACAGCATAGATGGCATCATGAAGAAAGAACATTATGCAGAAATACTGAAGCAACATCTCAAGACATCAGCCAGGATATTACAACTTGGCCACAAATGGATCTTCCAAACAGACCATGACCCTCAGCATACTGCCAAATTAGTTAAAATGTGCTTTAAGGACAACAGAGTGAATGTTTTGGAGTGGCCATCACAAAGCCTTGAACTCAATCCTATAGAAAATTTGTGGGCAGAGTTCAAAAAGCTCATGTGAGCAAGACAAATCTGACTCAGTTACAGCAATTCTGTCAGGAGGAATGGGCCAAAATTCCTGCAAACTATTGTGAGAAGCTTGTGGAAGGATACCCAAAACATTTGACCAAAGTTATACAGTTACTCATTATTCTGGCATTTAGCAAATGTTAATCATTTAGGTCATCCTAACGGACCTAAAACAGTAAACGTTTAGTATGATTTACCATCAGACATTTAAAAACAAAATGGTTATGCTCCTTTTGTTTAGAGTGTATGTAAACTTCTGGTTTCAACTATGTTTTATGCAGTGGATGCCCTTCCAGCTGCAACCCAGTACTGGGAAACACCCATACACTCACATTTACACAGCCACACACACACACACTAATAAACTACAGTCAATTTTGTTTCTCCAATTTCCCTATAGCGCATGTGTTTGGACTGTGGGGGAAACTGGAGAACCTGGAGGAAACCCACACTAACACGGAGAGGACATACAAACTCCACACAGAAACGCCAGCTGACCCAGCTGGGACTTGAACCTGTGACCTTCTTGCTTTGGAGTGATAGACTCACACCTATTTTCATATGAACATGACTGTCACACACACACACACATGAAACCAGAGGCCTTCACACACACACACACACACACACACACACCGATAATATCATTCCATCACTAATGAAAGGAAGCACATCTATCAAGGGGAGAAAGTGTAAATGGAGGCGGTCCTCATTCAGCCCCAAATGGGATCCCTGCTTTATCAAAAATGAAGCGGCTGCCAAGATTGGGAAAGTAACAATTGCATTCACGGACTCTCTCTCTCTCTTCTTCACCAAAAAAGCTAATTAAGGGCTGGCAATTTTAGCGGCGCACATTCAGACTCTTTAATTGAAAAGAAAATAAATACCAGCAGGAAAGAGAAGTGTGGAGAGGAAACTCTGAATTGAGCTACGGAGGCAGATGGCAACAAATAGCAGAGAATTATAAAGTCAATGGCTGCTCCAAGCATTGTACGCACCGATGACTTAAGGGCCGTATGGTATCAAAAAAGCCAATTGAACCCTTTTTTTCTTGAATCTGAGCTCCAATCTGGCAGAAGTTCAAGTTTAATTGAAAAGTTTTCAATTTTAGAGTAATTCTGCTTTTCAAAGGACACGTGAAGAAAGAATCGGCGGGTTATGGGCTCCGTTCTAATAAACGCCAGCATGTTTTAGCCCCATTTTTTTTTTTTTTTTGGCTGGGTTTGGAGTGTGTAATTGTTTGATAATTCATCTCGGAGGTCTAATTTACCCCCCATCGGCTGGGCTGTATGTTGCGCGTGCTGTTTTCCGCTGACTCTGATATGAACGAGCTGGGCTCTGTAGGTGGCCGTCTATTTAAACGCGTAACAGTTTGCATTTCGCTCATGTTAACCCTTTAGGCCATGGCCATTTATATGCTAAGTTTGTAGAGAGTTAGAGACGGGAGTTTAGGAAAGTTAGACATGGCTTGACTTTGCACATGGCCTATTTTAGGAGGAAACTCTCACAACTTTTAACTACTTTCATTTACTTTCAAATGCGCTATATAAATACAAATTGCATTTCATTTAGTACAAAATTTTGGAGATTTGGCAATACAGTGACATGGACATTTAAGTTTACATGGACATCCATCATCTAATTGTTTGCCTTAATCTCATTCATTCATTCATTTTCCTTCGGCTTAGTCCCTTATTTACCAGGGGTTGCCACAGCGGAATGAACTGCCAACTATTTAAGCATATGTTTTATGAGGTGGATGCCCTTCCAGCTGCAACCTAGTACTAGAAAACACCCATACACTCTCACATTGACACAGACACTCATACACTACAGCCAATTTCTTTTACCCTGGGGAGCCGGAAAAAAAAAAAAAGTAAAATAATTGCGGTTTAATTTCAGAAATTTAACGTAAAGTAATGGATATTAAATTACTGACATTTACCCTAAAATAACAGATATCAAATTACAGAAATTTACCGTAAAATAACAGATATTGATTTACCATAAAATAATGGATATTAAATTACAGAAGTTTACCATAAAATAACGGATATTAAATTACAGAAATTTACCATAAAATAACGGATATTAAATTACAGAAATTTACCATAAAATAACGGATATTAAATTACAGAAGTTTACCATAAAATAATGGATATAAAATGACAGAAATTTACCATAAAATAATGGATATAAAATGACAGAAATTTACCATAAAATAATGGATATTAAATTATAGAAATTTACCGTAAAACAACGAATATTAAATTACAGAAATTTACCATAAAATAACGGATATTAAATTATAGAAATTTACCATAAAATAACGGATATTAAATTATAGAAATTTACCATAAAATAATGGATATTAAATTACAGAAGTTTACCATAAAATAACGGATATTAAATTATAGAAATTTACCATAAAATAATGGATATTAAATTACAGAAGTTTACCATAAAATAACGGATATTAAATTATAGAAATTTACCATAAAATAACGGATATTAAATTACAGAAATTTACCATAAAATAACGGATATTAAATTACAGAAATTTACCATAAAATAATGGATATAAAATGACAGAAATTTACCATAAAATAATGGATATAAAATGACAGAAATTTACCATAAAATAATGGATATTAAATTATAGAAATTTACCATAAAATAACGGATATTAAATTACAGAAATTTACCATAAAATAACGGATATTAAATTATAGAAATTTACCATAAAATAATGGATATTAAATTACAGAAATTTACTGTAAAACAACAAATATTAAATTACAGAAATTTACTGTAAAACAACAAATATTAAATTATAGAAATTTACCATAAAATAACTGATATTAAATTACAGAAATTTACAGTAAAACAACAAATATTAAATTACAGAAATTTACCATAAAATAACGGATATTAAATTACAGAAATTTATCGTAAAATAATGGATATTAAATTATAAAAACTTACCATAAAATAACAGATATTAAATTACAGAAATTTCCTTACCTTTAAATTTCAACCTCTTTTATTTTACAGTAAATTTCTGTAATTTAACGGCCGTTATTTAATTTGCTGCCGAAAATCAAACGTAAAATTACAGATTTTTTTACAGTGCAATTCACCTATAGCACATGTGTTTGGATTTGTGGGTGAAACCAGAGCACCCAGAGGACACCCACGACAACACGGAGAGAACATGCAAACTCCATACAGAAACGCCAACTAGCCCACCCAGGTCTCGAGCCAGTGTCCTTCTTGCTGTGCTAACCACTTAGCTAAGACAATAATATGATGATAAGGTGTTTACATGAGTTGCTTTTGAATGTTCCTTTCAACTTTTTCTCGTTGTGCATGTTACAGTACATAGCTCGATTAACATCATTAGGTCTCCATTCAGTGCTAGTTTCTTCCTGCGTTTTACACAAAAACAGCTAGTGTTTGTCATGATGGCATCATATGTGATTTTGGCTCTTTTGTTTTTAATTTTGTAAAAGTTCAACTGGAGTTAATTTCTCACACTTTTTTGCAGAAAGCTAGAGAAGAAAAAAAAAAAAGTTGTAAAAACATGGCTTGACTTTGCACATGGCCAATTCAAACTATCCCTGTTTGCCTTTTTTTACTACTTTCATTTAGTACAAATGAGAGCCCAAAACTACACGAGTCTAAGACTACATCAATACCAAAAAAAATTAAAGACTACAAAAGTGAAGTCTGCCTAACCTGTATTTAATGACTACTCTAGTTTTTGTCTAGTCCTAGATTTCTATTACAATTTCACCGACAGCCCAAATTTAGCCTTACTTTAGCCGAGCCATCTACATTTAGATGTTTATTAAATTAATATTGCAGCTGTTGGACAACGTAATGTACTTTTAAAGTTTTTGTAGTCGAGGATGTAGTTGTTTAGATTGCATTTATGCGGTTTATTTATGAGGATAGTGACTATTTTAAATATTTATAATTTCGGAAATTCAGCTCATTGGCGGCCATCAGACTGTCGTACTGACCAAAAATGGTTCACTTTCCCCCACAAGATGGCGACAGAGACTGCATAATAAGTCCTTAGGGGAGAAAAATTCAGCGTAAGTTTCAAACTACAGCTGATCAAACCACTATAAAACAGGCAAGTGACACTCTAAGTCGATCTCTCTCTTTTGTATGTATAGTGCTGCATTTATACCATAGTAATCTGCTAGTGTTTGCGTTGCTTTGGCTTTTTCGAGGTTAATTATTGTGATCTCCTGACTGCAACAGAGACATACTGGAAATCTCTGTAGACTGATGGCATTTCATGTCGTTCAGTCTTATAATCTGAGAATGTGAGCAAAATCACCTGTTTTGTCATCACTTTAGAGATTACGCTAGAGAATCATTCAAACACTAGCTCTAAAGTGACGTTGGTGAATTTGTAAAGGCTTCTGCTGTTCTGACCGTCAGCTGCAGATGTAAATCAGTGGTAGAAGAAAGTTTCTTGTACAAAAGGATTTTTGAGACTCTCCGTGTTTAATTTTCTCTTTTGTATATACACATTATGCTGTAGAACTATTGTATAAATGCAATATCAAACATGTAGCAGCGCAATATGGCTGTATATCATCACTGACAGAACATTCAGGCACTCTTATCACCAATTTCAGGGCACGTCAGAAATTTTCTAGAAATTTCCCTAAACACCCTCAGATCCCAAAGAGTTAAACAGACAAAAAGTCTGCCCAGATATTACGTGCGTAATGTCATTGTCACTGCACAAAAAAGCTTTTGAAACAAATTTTACATTTCCAAGTGACGATTAAATGCTGTACAAACAGCATGTAACAATGTTGTTTACGTGCCTCTTAAGACATTTGAGCTTCTTCTACAAGAAACACAATCCTTCAGAGGACAATAAAGAGTACAAAAGGATTTTTGGTCTGTTTGTATGACTTCTGAAAACAGAAATGTAACATTCAGGATGTTTCTTTAAATTAAAATGATGTCTTGAGCCAATCAAAGCCTTTCGTGGTATATTTCTGCATAGAAGGAGCAGCTGCCTCCAAAAAGATTGTGTTTGACAAAAGAAGACAATGCACTATTTTTTTAGTTTTCAATAAAGTCTTGCCATATGACATGGCATTTTAACCACTGATTAATTGCATATTTAATTTTAGAATTCAGTGTGCTGCCATTTCCCATCCTAAACTGTCTCTGGTGACCGGAGAACCCTGCTGTTCGTGTTCTTTAGCTGTCAATCAAACTATTAGAAACAGGCCACACCCACATTTCCCTTTTTGTCGGAGCCACAGGAGGCCTATTAAAGTGAACGGACTACATCATAAAACCCCATTCAGCTCCACTGCATTTACATCAACGGCCTTCAGTTTGATGGTAAATTTAGTGTCCAAACACACATGAAAAAGGTCGTTTCCTTGGCGTAGTTTGATAATTAGATTTCAAAGTCAAAACCTAAAATCAACACTCAATGGAAATACAATCCATAGAAGGATTTTCTACCAGGCAAAATTTGAGTATTTATTTTGATTCTTTTACATCTTCAATCCAATGATAAATGTAGTGTCTAAACACACACAGCTAACTTTTACTATACCTTAATTAAATGAGACTTCAAAGTTAAAACACAAAATCAAAACTAGTTCACTCAAAACTGTATATTACCTCATGATTTACTCTCCCTAATGTGGTTTCTCAATAAAGATATTTTGAGAAGTGCTGCTTGTTGGCACTAATTGACTTCCATAGCAGAAAGTAATTACTATGGAAGTCAATTGGTACCATATTCTCCAGCATTTTTGTAGATACCTGTTTCTAGACTTCTGTTTGAAAGAAGAAAAGAAACTCAAACATGTTTTGAACAAGTGAACGGTGAGTAAACGAGGAGAGAGAATAGATATATACAATGATTATATGATTTTTTTAACATTGCATGCATGTTTTAAAATCTACCAAGCAAAACTGTCAAATTTAAGTATTTATTTTGAGTCATTTACATCAATGGCCTTCAATCTAATGATAGATTTAGTGTCCAAACAAATAGAATGAACTTTTACCATACCTTAATTTAATGAGATTTCAAAAGTTACAACTCTAAATCAACACTTAAAGGGATAGTTCACCCAAAAATGAAAATTACCTCATGATTTTCTCTCCTTTATGAGTTTCTTCTTCTGTTGAACACAAATATATTTGGAGAAATGACGCTTTCTGGCATTAATTGACTTCCATAGTAGACAATAATTACTATGGAAGTCAATTTGAACCATATTAACCTTTTTTCTAAATATCTTTTTTATTTGTGTTTGACAGAAGAAAAGAAACTCAAACAGGCTTTAAACAAGTGAATGGTGAATAAATCACGACAGAGAATGGAAATGTACAATGAATATATGAAAGATTTTCACCTTGCATGTATGTTTTATCGTCTACTAGGCAAAACAGTCAAATTAAAATATATAATTTAATTCATTTACATCACCGACCTTCAATCTAACGATAAATGTAGTGTCCAAACACACAGAACAAACTTTAACCATACCGTAATTTAATGAGAATTCAAAGTTAAAACCCTAAATCAACACTTAAAGGGTCACGAAACACCAAAACACTTTTTTTGAGCTGTTGACAGTCGTATATGTGTCCCACACTGCTAAAAACACTGTTAGGACACATAAATTTCACTAAAAAGTGTAAATTGGTTGTTTTTGCCTTATTTCAAGCAAATTCGTACTTCCGGTTTGAAACTAATTTTTAAAGCTGCTTCACGGTCATGACATAATAGCCTGTATTCCAGCGTGCAGACTGGACGTCTGTGCCAGAGTGAGTCTTATTACGTCTTACAGCCTGCTGCATTAATGCATGGAGTAAAGCTTGGTTCAAACCAATCAGAGCGCTCTATTGTGCAACTTCATAAATATTCATTACTGTCAAAGTGTTTAGACGACAGAGACGCCACGTTGTGTTGGCAAAACAAGCGAAGTGTTGCTTTTATAGTTTGCTGCAGTTCAGTTTCGTTTTCATTTTCTCTCTGTGAGAGCGCAGCTGGAGTCACGTGTGCATTAACAGTGTACGCAACGCTCGACAACAATAACTTGCGTGTCTAAGGAGGAACATTGTTTACCTGAGAGCTGTTCTCATCTGCAAACGCTGAGATCTGGAATCGCTTGTAGTATTCTCTTAATAAAGACGCGGCTCTAGTTGCTGGTGATTGTCCTGTCTCTACAGATTTGGTAAGTGAGCGACCAGTGCTCTTTGTTTATTCAGTTCGTATTTTATCCGTATCTAACAAACAATTGCACCGAGTGTAAACAAGTTAGCACTACAACCAAACTATAACCTCATGTAGGATTTTGTGACCAGAATAACACACGAGGCTTTCTGACACTACCTGCCGTGTGCATCTAAGTTTCTGGGAAATGCTGAGTTTTTTTTTCTCTCATTCGCCGTGCGGTATCAAACATTGCATGAAAAATACACGCTTAGAGCAGTTCCTCGAATCAAATATCTCGTTTGTCGTGAGGGGCATGAATGAATTCCCTGAATGAAAGAGCCAAACTGCAGTTTAAGTCCACCATTTAATAATTTGGCAAATAATTCGACTACAGATGTCCATGTAAACACAGACACTTTGTCCTCTGTGGTTGTGTGTTTTGACTCTGAAATTCAGCGCGCCCAAATAGACACTCCCACACCAAGCCTCTTTTCTTCCTCCGACACTCCCCCCTAAACAGAGCTAGACACGCCCACTTTTCTGACTTTTTCAAAAGTAGAGGTGTGAAAACACCCTGCTGAACAAGGGGGTTTCATGGCCCTTTAAAAGGGATAGTTCGCCCAAAAATGAAAATAACATCATGATGTACTCTCCCTCATGAGGGTTTTAAACCTTTGAAAGATGTTTTGATGAATGTTGGTTGCTGGAACACATTGACTTCCATTGTAGGAAAAAAAATATGTAAAAATTACTCAGGAAGTCAAGGAGTAGCATATCAAGAGTAATTTTTAAAACATCTTTATTTGCTTTTTTCCAGAAAAAAGAAACTCAAGCAGGTTTTGGACAAGTGAATGGCGAGTAAATGATGACAGAGAACAGTATTTCCTCTAGGATTTTTTCCAGCTGTGGCGGCAGGCCTTTTTTACACAGAACTACCAACTACCTGTGGCGTTATTTCAATGACTAATGTCGTGAGCGCAGTATTAGAAGTCGAGATGGCATTTATGTAATACCCTACAACATGCGGATCTCTTTGCTTGTGTGCCGATTTCCTCTGCTCGTGCACAAAACGTCTTGGACTCCCCTCAAATATGAGCCGCTTCAAGAGCACGCAGATCTTAATGTGCGCTCTTAAATAAACACTGCAGAAGTGCGATTTAGTGCGTTTACGTAACAAGTATGTCTCCAGCAGTTATTAGATTTGCTAGGAATATTCATGAACGTCTCTAATAGATCTACAAAGTAGCATTAATGTGTCCTGAAGCAAAGTGAAATGGCTATACGTCGTGTTTGCTGGCCTCACGCATCATTCACCTGTCAGTCAGTCAGTCAGCACGTAACTCTAAAGGGTTAAACAAATGACACACTGCACTACTACGGATACAGAAAAGTTTGCGCTGTTTTTATACTTACCTTTTAATACGTTTTGGTGCGATTATCATACACTATTAAAAAAAAGAAAAATGTTTTGAATGAGAAGCTGTAATGTAGCCGTGGCAGGATGAATTTTAGCATGACGCCCCGCCATGCAAGAATGAATATAGCGGAAACCATGGAGAATGCAAAATACAATGATTATGTCACAGATTTTTACATTGCATGCATGTTTTACCATCTACCAGGCAAATTGGTTTAATTATGTTCATTCATTTACATCAAAACGTAAATGAATGCATACAACATATGCTGGATAAGTTGGCTATTGATTCCGCTGAGGCACCCCTGATGAATAGAGACTAAACTGAAGGAAAATGGATGAAAGAATGAATGAATGAATGATTGATTGAATGAATGAATGAAAGATTGATTGAATGAATGATTGAATGAATGAATGAACGAAAGATTGAATGAATGAATGAATGAAAGATTGCTTGAATTAATGAATAAAAGATTGAATGAATAAATGAATGAATGAATGAATGAAAGATTGAATGAATGAATGAAAGATTGCTTGAATTAATGAATAAAAGTTTGAACGAATAAATGAATGAATGAATGAATGAATGAAAAGAAAGATTGCTTGAATTAATGAATAAAAGATTGAATGAATAAATGAATGAAAGATTGCTTGAATTAATGAATAAAAGATTGAATGAATGAATGAAAGATTGCTTGAATTAATGAATAAAAGATTGAATGAATAAATGAATGAATGAATGAAAGATTGAATGAATGAATGAAAGATTGCTTGAATTAATGAATAAAAGATTGAATGAATAAATGAATGAATGAATGAAAGATTGAATGAATGAATGAAAGATTGCTTGAATTAATGAATAAAAGATTGAATGAATAAATGAATGAAAGAAAGATTGCTTGAATAAATGAATAAAAGATTGAATGAATAAATGAATGAATGAAAGATTGCTTGAATTAATGAATAAAAGATTAAATGAATAAATGAATGAAAGATTGAATGAATGAATAAATGAATGAATAAATGAATGAAAGATTGAATGAATGAATGAATGAAAGATTGCTTGAATTAATGAATAAAAGATTGAATGAATAAATGAATGAATGAATGAATGAATGAATGAATGAATGAATGAAAGATTGCTTGAATTAATGAATAAAAGATTGAATGAATGAATGAAAGATTGCTTGAATTAATGAATAAAAGATTGCTTGAATTAATGAATAAAAGATTGAATAAATAAATGAATGAATGAATGAATGAATGAAAGATTGAATGAATGAATGAATGAAAGATTGCTTGAATTAATGAATAAAAGATTGAATGAATAAATGAATGAAAGAAAGATTGCTTGAATAAATGAATAAAAGATTGAATGAATGAAAGATTGCTTTAATTAATGAATAAAAGATTAAATGAATAAATGAATAAAAGATTGAATGAATGAATAAATGAATGAAAGATTGAATGAATGAATGAAAGATTGCTTGAATTAATGAATAAAAGATTGAATGAATAAATGAATGAATGAATGAATGAATGAATGAAAGATTGCTTGAATTAATGAATAAAAGATTGAATGAATAAATGAACGAATGAATGAATGAAAGAAAGATTGCTTGAATTAATGAATAAAACATATCAAGATTTGTTTTTAAAATATCTTCATTAGTTTTTAACAGAAAAAAGAAACTCAAATGAGTGTTGAGTGAATAATGACAGAGAGTTGGAATACATGAAGATTATAACACAGATTTTTACAAAGCATGCATGTTTTATCACCTACCAGGAAAAACAGTCAGATCTCAGTATTTATTTAGATTTGACGCACACAATAGCTGCGTGTGTAAGCAGCAAGCCAGTAGCGTGGCGAGATCAGAGCGGTGTGTGTTTTGTCCTGTAGCCGCTGGCAGATGGGTAAAATCACTCAGCCAAAGTAACAGCTGCCATTCCCTGTAAAATACTGATTGCTTCAGTAGTCGAGTTTCAGCAGGCTGCGATAATGAGAGCATCCCACCAGCTATATGATCACACACACTTGTCAAAATAACATTATGCTATCTGGAATTGACATTATAGGACGATCGCTTCATTCTACACTCTATAGAGAACATTTAAACAGCTTGTGTGGAAATAAAAACGTGCAGTATTATTGCAACAACTTCTAAAATGCACCAATCCACTGACATCAAGTGTTTTAAATGAGTACCAGTACTGGGAAACACCCATACACTCTCGCATTCACACACACACACTCATACACTACAGCCAATTTAGTAAATTCAGAGCATGTGTTTGGACTGTGGGGGAAACCGGAGCACCCGGAGGAAACCTACACCAACACAGGGAGAACATGCAAACTCAGAAATGACAACTGACCTGTTAACCACTGAGCCACCGTGCCACCCAAAAAGTATACAATACCTTTTAAAAGCGACCTATTATGCCCTTTTTTTACGCTCTCTGTATCAGATTGTGGAGCTGAAATCTGCTCTCAGGAGGTTTTTCTCTGAGATGACGCTCGATTCAGGAGCTTTTCCTCTCAGACTGATATTATGCAGCGCGTGTGGAGGAAAAGGCCAGATTCCCCCATGAGTCTCTTTCACAGCACTCTTCCCATTACAGCCGACAGGACAAATCCTCAACTCAGAGGGAAAAGTGAGTTAATGGAAATATAGTGTGCTGGGAATGAGCACGTTTGACACACAGAAATGTGTTTAGTTTAACTGTGAACATGACAGTGTGTGACGGCATTATGAAGCATTTTAAAGAGGCAGCAACATGGAAAAGGATAACATTAATTTGTCAGTATAAAAAAGAGGATGTATTTACACTAGTAATTATTATTATCATTATTATTATGTATTATGTGTAATAAAAATAGTAATAATTATAGTGATAAGTGTTTTTATTTTTATTTTATTATATAAAAGAATTTTTTTTTTTTGCTAAATTTAATTAAAATAATTTAATTAAATGTAAAAAAAATGGAATAATATTAAATATAAAAATAATCATATTAACATCAACTAAAATAAAAAACATAAATAAAAAATATATAAATTTATATACACATAATAAAAAAAAAAAAAAAAAAAATAATATATATATATATATATATATATATATATATATATATATATATATATATATATATATATATATATATATATATATATATATATATATATAAAAAACGTTTTTAATTAAACAAATATAAAATTATGTCACTTGAAAGTGACTCTGATTCGAATTACTAGGGGAGATTTTTAATGTAGGTTTTTTGCTGTATATATTTGATTAAACTAGAACTTTGATTAAATTCAATTTAAAAAAAATTCTATCATATTTTCCAGTAAGTGTTTAAGGGTTTATATATATATATATATATATATATATATATATATATATATATATATATATATATATATAGAACAGAGGGGTGTGGGTCTCAGAGGGGCACTGTAAGACTGATGCAGGATCAGCATATGTGGGCCATTTCTACACAGCCAACGGCTCTGGGGCTCAACCTCAGGTTATTGATCCTTCACCAGTTCATTTACACTTAATTGACCTTGAAATGAGGTGAGTTCACACCCACACACACGCGCATATATACACACACCCATATACACACACACACACACACAGGCACACACACGCAGACACACACACACTTACAAAAGCTTAATGGATTGATTGATTTGAAATGTTGAACTGTTCATTCGTTCAGTATAAATGAAGAGCGAAGTTCATCCAAAAACTAAAATATGATGTTAATCACCCTCTGGTCATACAAAACCTGCTCATTCAGTAATGAAGTAATGAAGACATTTTTATTTTATTTTTTAGCTAAAACTATGATAATAAGTAATATATAAAATACTAGTCATTGACCACTAGTACTAACATAAAATAATTAAATGAAATAAAATTAAACTAAACTTTTTATTAAATTAAATTATATAAAATAAATTGAATTGAAAAATAAAAAAAAATGTCATTAAATAAAAAAATGTTATGTTATTAATTTAAATTCAATTGAAAATTATAATTAATTAAAATAAATTCAATTCACTTAAAAAATTTAATAAAATTTGTTTAAAAACAATTTAAAATGTAATTTAATTGTAATTCAATTAAAAATAATTTAAATTTAATTAAAATAATTAATTAAATAAAAAATAAAATACAATTTAATTAAATAAAAATTAAATGTAATCAATTTAAATTAAATAGAAAATTGTATTCAATTAAAATAAAATAAATGTAATTTTGAAAATTTAAAATTAAATAAAAATGTAGAAAAAATACAAAATTAAATCTAATTAAATAACAAATGAATTTAATTAAATAAAAATAATTTAATAAAAAAATAATAATAAATAAAAATAAAATAAATGTATAAATTAATAAAATAACATAAATAAAAAAATAAAAAAAATAAATAAATAAATAGTATTAATTGGTCTTGGTAAAAATAAATAAATAATGAAATATTAAAATAAATGATTTCCCAGTACTGGGTTGCAGCTGGGAGGGCATCCGCTGCGTAAAACATATGCTGGATAAGTTGGTGGTTCTTTGTGCTGTGGCGAGCACAGATTAATAAAGGGACTAAGCTGAAAAGAAAATGAATGAATGAAATTCATTAAAATAAATAAAATATAGTTTTAACATTAAATACATTTTAGAATCAAGTTAAAATAAAATAAAATTGTGTCACCTGTAAGTCACTATGAATAAAATTACTAGGGGAGAAAAAAAAATATCAAACTAAACCTGAAATAAATTACTGCACAATAAACAAACAAAAAAAGAAGTATCAGAAAAAGCACACACCACTACTAAAACTAAAATATTAAACCCAATACACAATCATAATAATAAATAATACATTAAACCATATCGTTATATTAATCATAATTCTATTTGCACAAAATGTGGGCAAAGTCTGACCTCACAATGACCCAAGACTATATGACATATAATGAAGTCTAATCAGCACACACACACACACACACACACACACACACACACACACACACACACACACACACACACACACACACACACACACACACACACACACACACACACACACACACACACACACACACACACACACACACACACACGCTAATTAATTCCCATCTCAACAACATAAACATGTTCCGGTGGTCAAATCCAGCATATAAACAACACTCAAAACTGCAATAACCACTGATCTCTTTAGCTCACACACACACACACACGGTTCAAAGCAGACACCATTATATCTGGATTATGCACACAATCACAACAAAACACATAAAATGTCAAACAAGTTGTGGATAACATCAGGCATTTCTCCGTCAAAACAGCATTTCTTATTTAAGTATCAATGGCTTGATGCAACTTTTTGCACTCTTTAACCATTTTTTGAACAACAAATTCAGTCATTCAAGATAAAATGATAGCAAACTGAACCCAAAACCACAATAAACACAATTTCAACCGCAAACACTCACATCAGTTTGGGCTGCTCCCTCCAAAATGGTGTCACTTCCTGGCACTGATGATGACGTCGCTGTACAACATAAAAGCACAATAAAAATTTTTAGAGTAAGTAATATATTTGTAAAACTGCATTAGTAAATGACACAGCTTATTAATATGATACATGTGATTTAGTATTAAATAAATGACATTCAGGCAAAGGGAAAAATTATATTACTTCAGTTTGGGTTGATGCGTTCCCTCCAAAATGATGTCACTCCATGGTGCTGATGACATCACTGAGCAAAACAAATAGCACAGCATTTTTTTTTTCTAATAACAGAATGAAAATAAAGTGAATTTAAAACTGTATATGAGTAAATGATGAAGCTTATTAATTCATCAATCGTTCACATTCAACACTATTGGGCAGGGGTGGCCAACACTGTTCCTGAGAGCCACCCTCTTGCAGATTTCAGTTGTAACCCACATCAAACACACCTGCCTGTAATTATCACGTGGTGATCAGGTCCTAATTAATTGGTTCAGGTGTGTTTGATATGGGTTGCAACTGAAATCTGCAGGAAGGTGGCACTCCAAGAACAGGGTTGGCCACCCCTGCTATAGGGGTATGTTATAAAGTCCCTTTATTAATCTGGAATCGCCACAGCGGAATGAACTGTCAACTTATCTAGAATATGTTTTATGCAGTGGATGCCCTTTCAGCCGCAACCCATCACTGGGAAACACACTCATTCACACTCATACACATATGGACAATTTCATAGTGGTGGGCAAAGCGAGGCTTCGTGAAACACTGAAACAGTCGAAGCAAATGTGTCGAAGCTTCGAAACGTTTCGAAACCTCACTCTACAGTGACATCTAGTGGTCATTTTTTATGTATTGCACTGAAACAGCTTCAGCAAAGAACGATTGAACAAATTGAGGCATTAAACCCAACTTTGTACTCATCATTCTCAAGTAACATAGTACAGTGGATAAGATGTCAGACTTCCATGCAGGGTTAGTAGGTTTCGAAGCCGGTCTGTCACAGTTGTTTTGAAATGCTTTAACACCAGTTGGTAATGCTTTGCTCTTGTATCGTTTTGTTTCAACATTGGTCTGATATCCGAATAAACAATTTGTGAATAAATATGTCTTGTTTTTGTCTTAAAACAGGGTTGTTGCTAGATCAAAAACGGTGGCCTGAAGTTATCAAGAATTATTTATATTATTCATTAAATTTCCCATTTATTGTATTTTATTAATGTCTACCCTAACCCATAAACCCAACCATACTGTAAAAATATTTATTATTGTTTTACAGTGTTACAAAAATGATGCTAAATTGATGGCATAACTGTAGCTGTATCCTATTTAGGCTACACAAAACAGAAACATGATTAAAATACATAAAACCATGATTTCAGAGTATTTGTACAAGTTGGGATTCGAACCCAAAACATCATGCAAAGCATAAAATCATTAAGCAAACACACAGTCCTCTAAGACATATGAGACAGAGATTGATTTGAGACCTTGGGAGTCAAATGACGATTCGCCAGGTCTTGAAACGTTTCTAAGCTTATCAATGCTTTGAATCGCTTTAGTCACGTGACTAGGTGTTTCGAAACACTTTAGTCACGTGACTTGAGTGCTTCGGCTCATGCTTCGGTGCAGTGTTTCGAAACACTTGCGCTTCGGGATCTCGACACTGTGTCTAAACATCAGTTTCACGTCAGCCATCCATACAATTTCACACACTATATATCATTGGAAAGGTGTAAGACTTCTGATTACATCTTTTACCCCACTTTTTTGTTACGTAGGAAGGGTAATAGATTCAACCCTGTCGGACTATTTACAATTACATTTTAAAGTCATTATATTATTATCTAAACATAAAGCGATCATGACAAACTATTTATCATTTCAAAGCTTCAAATGTTTTCGATTGATATTACAGAGCAACAGTGATTAACAGAGCAACTGGCCCAGCCGGGGCACAACAAAAATCTTTTTATAAATGTTTCATGAAGCTGATATGAATTTTAAATTGCATGAGTAAATATGATTAAGTATTAAATGAATGACATATATTCAAAGGCAAAATTGTGATCCCTTCTTTGAAGTTTTAATACATTTTCAAATATTACCCAAGGATATTTTCACAGTATTTCCTATTATCTATATATTTTTTTCTTCTGGTGAAAGTCTTATTTATTTTAGTTTGGCTGGAATAAAAGCAAGTCATTGATTCATTCATTTTCTTTTAGTACCTTTATTAATCAGGCGTCACCACAGGGAAATGAACCACCAACTATCCCAGCATATGTTGACATCACTGAGCAACACAAAAAAGCACAAATAATATTTTTTTTTCAAAGTAGAATGAAAGTAATATCTATTTTAAACTGCATAAGAGAATAATAAAGCTTATTAATATGATAAGTGAAGTTTATTTATCAGCGCTGTCAAAATTAGTGCGTTAACGCATGTGATTAATTTGCAATATTTAACGTGTTAAAATAAATTAACACAATTAACGCAGATGCAGTCTTTTTTTTTCTGTTAAGTACAATTGTTTGTATTCAATACTTTAAATTTTTACAATTTTCCATTATCCATATCTGCAATTCCTGTGTTTTGGCATTTTTTTGCAGTCCACTTAGAATCCAACATGGAAATCAATGTTTTCTTTATTGGCATTGATTGTTTTGATATTTAAATGTCATTAACATGCCTGTGTTTTCATTTCTGTAATAAATATGGCTGTCAAGCCAGGATCTTGATGGTTTATTGTGGGTTTGTTGTTTACATGAAGAAATCTGTGTTACAAGTTAAACAAAAATTCCAATAAACAATTATATTTTGAATTTAAATAGTTTTTGTCTTGCCTTTACATTAATTTTACATTTGAATAGCCAAAATTACAAGTTTTAGTCTTGAAAATGCAATTAATCGCGATTATTTCTTTTAAAAAAGTGTGATTAATTCGTTTTTTTTTTTTTATCGATTGACAGCACTATTATTTTTTAACTTATTTCGAGAAGATCACGTGCTTATGATCGCTTGTGGCTGGTACCGCATTATCCAATTTATGATGACCAATCAGATGATTCCTATAAATACCTTAAGTTCCATATAACAATCATCTTCGTTTTGAAGAATCCTTCGTTCCCATACTCCTCCTCCTTTCCTAGACGGGTGGCACGGTGGCCCAGTGGTTAGCACTGTTGCCTCACAGCAGGAACGTCACTGGTTCTAGTCCTTACCAAGCCAGCCGACGTTTCTGTGCAGAGTTAACATATTCTCCCCGTTCTCACAAGGGTTTTCCCTGGGTTCCCCGGTTCTCTCCCATCGTCCAAAAACATGCAACTTAATTGACTAATCTAAATCAGCTCCATAGACATGCTCCTAGTAAGTTGTTATCTCTTAAGAGCAATCACTTTCTGTTCATTAGCTACTACAGTAGGGGAGTTCTCGAGATATACCAGAGCTCAAACTCCCCTCTCGCCATGCAAATGGGAGGGAGCCCAGGGCTCAAGGATCTTATGAGCTCAGGGCTCTCTCCCAGGGCATGCCAAACAAGCTTTATACCCAATCATCAGCCAAGTGTGAACTCTTGAAATAGTATCAACTGATTGACATACATCCAAAGACAAAATTAATCCCCTTTTGTAAAATTTGTATTATTTTTAAAATATTTCACAAGGATATTTTTACAGTATTACCGATAATATTTTTTATTCTGGAAAAAGTCTTATTTGTTTTAGTTTGGCTGGAATAAAAGCAATTTTTAAATCCATTTTTAAATATGAATTTTAAGGTCAATTATTAGCTCCCTTTCAACAATATTTTAATCATCTACAGGACAAACCGCTGTTGTCCAGTAACTTGCCTAATTAACCTAGTTAAGCCTTTAAATGCCACTTTAAGCTAAATACTAGAATCTTAAAGAATATCTAGTCAAATATTATGTGCTGTCGTCATAGCAACGATAAAAGAAATATGTTATTAGAAATGATTTATTAAAACTATTATGTTCAGAAATGTGTTGAGAAAATATCATCCTAGTTAAACACCACTTATAATTGAAAAGTATTTAACATTTCACAAGACATTTAAAACATATTCAACACTTTTCTGTCCACAAAAAAAATAAATCAAAATAAATACAAAACTGATCTTTTTTTTTTTTTTTCTTCAATTTTTGTATGCCAATGGCCACATGTACTGCAATAATGGACATAAATAAGTCCAAAGGTGTAATAGGGAAATGTTCACACACACACACACACACACACACACACACACACTTATGCACGAGGGGAAAGATTTAATTTGCATGGCAGATTAGTGGTGAGTGTGTGCCTCGGGCCGGCCTCTGAAGTAATAGGATCTAGATTCCTAAGATCCGTTAAAAACAATTGAGGAAAACCAAATACAATCTCAAAGCCACCATTACAACATTTGACTGGTATCCCACTGAGTCTCTGGAGACACACACACACACACTATAAAGCCTGAAGCACACACAGCACACACACACAGCAGACGAATGTAAGAAAAGAGGATGGAAAGACAGAGACACGCAAGACTGATTAACTACAGACAAAGGTCACATTTTCATATTGTTGAACATTTGTCATATTTCTGCTACAGTTTGACAGGACAAACTCATGCATGTTACACTGACTGCTGGAGATGTTGCATTAATATTACTGGTTTATTTTGGACTTTGAATGTTTATCACTAAAGCACACCAAACAATACTGCAGAAGATGCTTTTCTTACTTTTTTGTCTTGTTTCTAGTCCAAATATATATATATATATAAAAAATCTTAAATCAAGAAGCATTTTATAAACAAGCAACAACAAAAATAAACAAGTGTTTCTTTAATTAAAACAAACTCAATAATCTGCCAATGTGATTAAAAAAAAAAAAAAAAAACATTAGCTGCGTCCCAAATCGCATACTTATGCTCTATTCTACGCCATTTTGTAGTATAAATAGTGTAAGTAGTGTGTTCACACTGAAAACTCTAAAAATAATAAGTGTACTTAAATACCCGGATGATGCACTTATTCAGCCGCTAAAATGAAGTGTGTAATGATGGACACTTCACGCACTCAACGACCGCAGGTTTGCTTAAGTAGCGGAAGGGGCGGAGCTATCGGACGCACATGTTGGATAACTTTATTTATTTTGGATGGTGAAAGCAAAATTCTTATACGAGAGTGATTATAGCGCCTCCCGATGGTGAATGCAGTTATACTCACGGCAGGTAATATTTGATAATTTGGTCGTTTATTTCACTTATTTGGCAACCGTCAAACGTCATTAGGGAAACGGTTTGAATTTCCGCTTAGTAAAAAACCATTAGTGTGCCATTTGGGACGCCACTACATACATATACTATCCTGTCGAGTGTGAAAGTGCATAAGTACATAGTGCATGAGTGCATAGTGTATAGTGTGCCATTTGGGACGCAGCTATTGTCTTAGGACCTTTTATGGACAGGTGTATGCCTTTTCAAATCATGTTCAATTAACTGCATTGACCACAGGTGAACTCAATGAAGCTGCTGAAACATCTCAAGAATGATCAGTGGAAATAGAATGAACCAGAGCTCAATTTATAGCTTCACGCCAAAGGCTGTAATACTTATGTACATGTGATTTTGAGCTATTTATTTTAATAAATTGCAACATATATATATATATATATATATATATATATATATATATATATATATATATATATATATATATATATATATATATATATATATATATATATATATATATATATAATTCCCAAATGATGTTTATGAGAACAAGGAAATTTTCACAGTATGTCTGATTATATTTTTTCCTCTGGAGAAAGTCTTATTTGTTTTATTTTGGCTAGAATAAAAGTAGTTTTAAATTTTTTAAACACCATTTTAAGCACAAATTTATAAGCACCCTTTAAGCCTTCACTGCCGCACTATAAAAAAACTTAACTCCTAATGTTGTTAGTAAACACACTCAATGCATTTTTTTTCAACACATCCCATCATTTTTTAAATACCAGCCTCTATCAAATGGTTGATATATCAGTTTATGGCAAAAGTACCGGAATGAATACATATAGTGTGGAAAATATGAAGTGTAAGACCAATTTATTTAAAAACATATTCAAAATAAAACGTTTTTGAATACTAAATCATCTTTTTAAGTTTTTGCCATAAAATATTTCAGTTTCTCATTTAACATATTCTTTTTTTAATTTACATTAAAACCAAAATCAAGTATAATACAGCAACAGGATTATGTTTATTTAAATTTCTTGTAAACCAACAATGCTGTGTGTGTAAACCAATATTTAAAACAGTCCCTCGTCATTCTTTAAATGTCTTTAACAGTCATTATTTAAATCAATCAAAATATGGTCAACCATTTGGTAGAGCATGCGGGTAATGGGTTAAGCTATTATTATTTTTTTTTTTACAAAAAAAAAGAACAAACCATCATAATACAATAACTTGCTTAATTACCCTAACCTGCCTAGTTAACCTAACTAACCTAGTTAAGCCAATAAATTTCACTTAAAGCTGTATAGAAGTGTCTTGAAGAATATCTAGTCAAATATTATTTACTGTCATCATGACAAAGATAAAACAAATCAGTTATTAGAAATGACTTATTAAAACTATTATGGTTAGTGTTGAAAAAATCTGCTCTCTGTTAAACAGAAATTGGGGATAAAATAAAAAGGGGGTTAATAATTCATGGGGGCTAATATATAAATGAGCAATATCACATGAGTAGCAGTGCGATGTGGCTGTATGTTGGCACTGATGGGAGGCATGCATTGACATCACTGCTATATATAGCCAAATGTATATATATACTATATATACAGCCAAATCTCACTGCTACGAGTGTGATATTGCGTTTATACAACAGTTCGAGGGCACAATCGTGTACATAAAAAAGAAAATCAAACACAGAGAATCTAACACCCCTTTTGTAGGAACCCCTTTTGTGGGCAAGATATTACACGGCTATCAATCAGATTCAAGAACCAACAGAACTGTTGTATGTATGTATATATATATATATATATATATATATATAAATATATATATATATATATATATATATATATATATATATATATATATATATATATATATATATATATATGTGTGTGTGTGTATTTATTCATTCACTTTGGGGGACACCTGAGAACTCAGAGGAAACTAATGCCAACACGGGGAGAACATACAAACTCCACACAGAAACGCAGAGCCGAGGCTCAAACCAGCCACCTTCTTGCTGTGAGGCGACAGCAGTATCTACTGCACCACGTGTCACCCATATAAATAGGTGTGTGTGTGTGTGTGTGTGTGTGTGTGTGTGTGTGTGTGTGTGTTTTATTTCATTTTTCCACTGCCTGGAGTGAATTCTCTTATATCATCTATATCTAGTCAAAGCTGTACACAAGCAAACACACACACACACACACACACACACACACACACACAAAAACACACACACGTCCAAACAATCACACGCTCTCATAAGCACGCACACACAAAAACAAACACATATGCACCGACACACACACACACACATACAAACACAAATACACACATGCAAACAAACACACACAAGTGAACAACCACACACACACACACACACACACACACACACACATACACAGACACACACAAAAACACACACACGTCCAAACAATCACACGCTCTCATAAGCACGCACACACAAAAACAAACACATATGCACCCACACACACACATACAAACACAAATACACACAAGCAAACAAACACACACAAGTGAACAACCACACACACACACGCATGCAAAGAAACACACACACATATGCACCCACAAACATTTACAGACACACAAACACACACACACAAAATAATCATGCACACACAAACATACACATACACACACACACACACAGTTCTCTGGCTCTTACAGTAGATGGCTGGGATTTAATTTGTCCAAACACCTTCCTCAGAAGCTCCACAGCAGGAAGTAATTAGCGAGTTTTCTTTAGCTAGCCGCTAATGCTGCAGGATCACGGCGGGGCCTCCCTTTCAGAAGCAGCCCAGAAACCCCTTTCAGAGGATTTAGCCATTTATGTAACTCTCCAATTATCAACGTTTCTGACCAGCCTGTGTTTATATGACTCATAAAGATCTGCCACAGAGGAAAGAATAACACCAGCCTGCCCACATGACACACACACACACACACACACACACTGCTTTATGCACCACTGCGCTGCTTTTGTGGTAGTCGAGGAAGCTGAAAGTGTTAGGAAAGGCCAAAGCTTTAAAAACAGAGACAGGAGGAAAATCTTTCAACATAAAAGTTCTGAATGTTTTTAATTGTAAACTTTTAAAGAGTCGTTTCTCTCACTCGAATACACATTTAGAATCTTAAAGAGAGTTTGGGGGGACGGCACGGTGGGTCAGTGGTTAGCACTGTCGCCTCACAGCAAGAAAGCCGTTGTTCGGCAGGGTCAGTTGGCGTTTCTGTGTGGAGTTTGCATGTTCTCCCCATGAAGCCGTGGGTTTCCTCCGGTTGCTCCGGTTTCCCCCAGTTTAAACACAGGTACAGGTGAATTGGGTAGGCTATATTAGCCCCTTTCACACATACAGACCTTTCCTGAAAATTGCCGGCAATTTTCCGGAAAGGTTGTATGTGTGAACAGGCCCTTTTTGAAAATACCGGTAAATTCGTTCTGGTTATTTTCCGGAAAGAGAAGTTGTAACATTACCGGCAATTTGCCGGAATGCTGCGCTGTGTGAACGCAGAAGGAAGATTGCCGGAAAGAGCTAGTGCACGTCTAGAACGTGCTGACGTGAGACGTCCGCTTTAGCCAATCACAACAGTCAGATGCATTTACATCCGCACGGTTTTATGAGAATAAAAGCCTTTGAATATTTTTCCAGACACATTTAGCTGCTAGAAATTAGTCAGATCACGTTTCTATGTTCTTCTTAATGCTAACTGTATAAATAATCATCGATGAGATGCTTATGATAAGCAGTTGTTTGTTTACCTTCAAGCTTTGCGTGTGCCTGTGAAACAGCCTGTGAGCGCCTGCACACGCACATATTATGAACATGTCCACATGAGAAAGTGATCCTGCGAAAGTTGTTCACAATATTGATCATCCACAGAGTTTGTAATTTAGTCAAATGTTTACAAACACAAGCGCAGCCGTTTAAAGCTCACTTGTGGTAAATGATGTCAGAATTTACCGCTATTTTGGGATGGATGTGTGAATGCACTTTTCCGGAAAATTTCCGTAACGTCCTCGCCTGTGTGAACAGCGCTTTTTTGAATATACCGGTAAAGTCGTTCCGGAAATTTTCCAGATATTTACCGGTATCACTGTGTGAAAGTTGGCGGTTCATTCCGCTGTGGCGACCCCTGATTAATAAAGGGACTAAGCGGAAAAAAAAAATGAATAAACGAATCGGCAGATTAGCGTGATCTCTGAAGAATCATGTGACATCAGAGACATACACATTTTTAAAGAGTGAGGTAAAATGTGGTAAGTGTGTGTGCGTGTGTGTGTATAAAACACCTGATCCACCTGCTATGACTTTCGAATGCCAGACATTCAGCACTTCCCCACAGAGACACAGATTGTGTGTGTGTGTGTGTGTGTGTGTGTGTGTGTGTGTGTGTGTGTGTGTGTGTGTGTGTGTGTGTGTGTGTGTTTCTACCTGTTTCTGGGTGGTCTTAGATCCCCGCTTCTTTTGTGTCCTGTAGACTTCATGTTCTCCTGATCTCAGTATGAAAGCTTCTCCATTACCTGACAGACACACAAGCAACACACACACACATCTCTCTCCTTTCCCGTTTCTTCTCTAATCTTCATCAGATATTCATTCATTCATTCATTCATAATGAACCGCCAACTTATCCAGTACGTGTTTTTACACAGCGGATGCCCTTCCAGCTGCAACCCATCTCTGGGAAACATCCATACACACTCCTTAACACTTATACACTACGGACAGTTTAGCCTACCTAATTCACCTGTATCACGTCTTCGGAATTTGGGGGACTGTGAGGAAAACCGGAGCACCCGGAGGAAACCTGCGTTCGCGTACGCAGGGAGAACATGCAAACTCCACACAGAAACGCCAACTGAGCTGAGGCTCGAACCAGCAACCTTCTTGCTGTGAGGCGACAGCACTACCTACTGTGCCACCGTGTGGCCTCTTCACCAGATATGCAGCTCTTAAAGCTCAGGAATATCATCATTTGATGTGTGATATAGTTGGCTAAAGCTTCATCAGATTAATAAATAAATAAATAAATAACATAATATTTACAGAACAAATACCAATTTAGTTTTCAAAAGGATGTTTAAAAATATCAATGTGTTTCCCATTTCTCTAATTATTTGATAAATCAACCTGCAATATTAAATAATATTGAAAAGAAATCTTATACAAAATATTAAGGTATATGTAAATTGCTATAGGTGAATTGGTTAAGCTAAATTTGCCCTAAGTCTATGTGTGTGAATGAGTGTGTATGGATGTTTCCCAGTGATGGGTTGCAGCTGGAAGTGCATTCGCTGCGTAAAACATCTGCTGGATAAGTGGGCGGTTGGTGACCCCTGATGAAAAAGGGGACTAAGAAACTAACAAGGGACTAAGAAACTTTACAAATATTAAGATATATATATAGTTGAAGTCAGAATTTTTAGCCCCCTTAGAATTTTTTTTAAATTTTTGTTTTATTTCCCAAATGATGTTTAACGGAGCAAGGAAATTTTCACAGTATGTCTGATAATATTTTTTCTTCCAGAGAAAGTCTAAAGTTTGTTTTTTCGGCTAAAATAAAAGCAGTTTTAAATTTTTAAACACCATTTTAAGGACAAAATTATTAACCCTTTAAGCTAATTTATTTATTTTTTTGATAGTCTACAGAACAAACCAAATTACCCTAACCTGCCTAGTTTAACCTAGTTAAACCTTTAAATGTCACTTTAAACTGTATAGAAGTGTCTTGGAAAATATCTAGTCATATTATTTACTGTCATCATGGCAAAGATAAAATAAATCAGTTATTAGAGATGAGTTATTAAAACTAGTATGATTAGAAATGTGTTGAAACAATCTTCTCTCCGTTAAACAGAATTGGAAAAAAAAAAAAAACACAGAGGGGCTAATAATTCTGACTTTAACTGTGTGTGTGTGTGTGTGTGTATATATATATATATATATATATATATATATATATATATATATATATATATATATATATATATATATATATATATATATATATATATATATATATATAAATTAAATAAGCATAGTAATATAATGTGTAAAGATGTACAAATATTTTATAATTATTTGACCTCAATTACAAGAAACAAGAAGGCTATAAAAACCTCTCTAATATTAAAAAATAAATATCTGTACAATCTAATAATTTAAATGAGATGGATCCCCTCATATAGAATGTTTTTTTGGTTTTTTGGTTTAATGTATGTTTTGCATTACTAAGTTTTGTATGACTGTTACATATGTTATCATGTAATCCTGTATGCTTGTCAGTTTTATGATTCAATAAAAAAGTTTTTAAAATGTGATATAATATGTATAAGGAAAGAATTCATCTGCAAAAACAGATAACCACCATTTTTAAACATTTTCAGGAATTGATTTGCGACACGGTGGCTCAGTGGTTAGCAATGTCACTTCACAGCAAGAAGGTCGCTGATTTGAATCTTGGCTTGGCATTTCTGTGCGGAGTTTGCATGTTCTCCCCATGTTGGCATGGGTTTCCACTGGGTGCTCCAATTTCCTCCACAGTCTAAACACATGCGCTATTGATGACTTAAATAAACTAAATTGCCCATAGTGTATGAGTGTAAATGGGAGTGTATAGATGTTTCCCAGTACTGGATTGCAGCCCCCCTATACATTTTTTCTCCTCAATTTTTGTTTAACGGAGAGAAGATTTTTTTAACACATTTCTAAACATAATAGTTGTTTGATCTGATTTCTTATAACTGATTTATTTTATCTTTGCCATGATGACAGTAATGAATATTTACTAGATATTTTTCAAGACACTTCATCACCTTGGAATTTTAAGGTTCTCTCTGAGTTCTGAATGATTTTGAGCTTCAGAGTTTTAGCATTCCACAGCAAACAATATGAGTGTAATGTTTGCATTTATTTAAAATAAAAGTCTTAAATTGTAAACAACTTATAAAAAACACCCCATAATGAAAATAAGTTGTCATTTAATAAGAATATGTCAATACCTCAATTTTGACAAAAATGGCAGATAGAACCTTATAACTCTAAGGTGACGACTTATACACAGCTCAAAGTAACATTTAAAGGCTTAACTACAGTAGGTTAATTAGGTTAACTAGGCAGGTTAGGGTAATTAGGCAAGTTATTGTATAACAATGGTTTGTTCTGTAGACTTTAAGAAAAAATACAGCTTAAATAGGCTAATAATCTTGACCTTAAAATGGTGTTTAAAAAATTAAAAACTGCTTTTATTCATGCCGAAATAAAACAATTAAGACTTTCTCCAGAAGAAAAAATATTATCAGACATACTGAGAACATTTCCTTGCTCTGATAAACATCATTTGGGAAACATTTAATAAAGGGAAAAAAAAGTGGGGCTAATAATTCTGACTTTAACTGTACATCAAAGCAAGTTCATCAGCAAAACAGATATCATTGTTTAAATTTTTATAAATAGATTTTTTTTTAGCTGAAATATTTTTTGCAGTGTGAAAATTTTTGATTTTTGTAAAGAAAACAGATTTAGAAATTTTCCTTAATTATGTTTTTGCACAACTTAAATACATGACATCTGAAATTTGTATTTAATTTATTTGCTGCTTTCGCAAATAAACTCTTCACTCAAATATCAATTCATTAAAATACATACTGTGAATAAATACATACAGGAGAATAAAGGAATGAATGAAAATAATCAGTTCTAAAATGTAAAACTACATTCATAATTAAATACTTTTTTCTAAATGTGACTGTATGAAGCTGGAGTAGAAGTGATGTGAAATGCCTTTGTGTATTGTCGGATCATCTTCTCTGCTTTCCTCACATACAGCCCTGATCCTGGTGAAAGCATGTCCTCAGCTGGAGACTGAAGGAACTGCAGCTCTTCATACTGTACGTTGATCCCACTCATGAGCTTCAGCAAACCTGCACACAACACAGAGGATCAGCCCTGAAGGAGGACTGAAGAGTTTCAGCTTAAGAGATGATCAGCTGGGGAACGCGGAGAGCTAAGCTGAGCCCAAACCAGACATATGGGAGATCACTACATCAGCTGCGTGTCGGTCAGTGTGTTAATATGTTTGTGTGTCAGAGTGTGTGTCAATCAGTGAATGTTTAAAACAGTGTGTCTGTGCGTGTGTGGGTTTGTGTGTCTCTCTCTCTCTTGCTCTGTGTGTAGTCAGACCCTCCTCCACTCTTCATATAAAGGCTGAATGGTTCCTCTCTTCTGAAGGGCCACTTCCTGAGAGGCGTTTAGTGTTTAAATGACCCTCCAGAAGCCGCCGGCTGGGTGACTTAAATAGGCTGATTGTTAAAGGAGGAGTGAAGCTGTGAGTAAATCTGTTTGCTCGACTCCTCTCGCTTTAAACTCGAGGATTTTGTGCAGGAAGCGTCAGTTAATCCGCTGATGTTAGCGCTCTGGCTTTTGTGCGCGCGAGGCTACAAAATGTTTAAAGCTGCAGTCACTAAACAAACTGTGCATTGACAGGAGAAGCAGAAAATCCTCATAGCTGGGATTCCTCACACAGCGGGGGTCCTGAATGATGACAGACCTCGTCTTCTGTTTTAATAAACATAATAATCGTCTAGCCGCTCCCTGTTGATCTCATCTACAGTTTTTCTTGTTTGCTTTGACCTGGTTAAGGAAACTAGGATCCACTTTATTTTCATTATCACTATGTCATCAGAGCAGAAGACATGTCTTGCAAATGTCTAACCCCTTTCTCATTGGGTTGACACATTTTTTCCAACATTTTTCAAAACAGTTAGGGATGTCATTGATGCAGTCCAAACTCCATTGTTTTAGCTTTGGTAACCAAACAGAAACCATCTATTCCTAACCATTAGAAACTACCAAGAGCAGTATGAATTCACTGAAGCACCGGTTTGACACTCCTTCACACAAATCTTCAATTAGCAATCAGTCTGCAAACATTAAAAACGGTGGAAGGTTTGTGTTGTTCTGTGCCAGCATGGATGGAGGAGGTCAATAGTGGCTTTGTCCTATACTTCCAATAGGTTTGACTGTATATTGGTTTACATGTGTTTTCCATAATATTTACAGTATTTTAATTATAATTATATATTTTTTTTACAGTATTTCAGTTTTTAGCCACAGTTTGAATTTAATATAACATTGATCAAATCATTTCTTATTGATATATTGACAGGTGAAAAGATGGCTGTTTTAGTCCATTCAAAAATTTGTTCTAGAATCAAGTTTTTGGCAAGACAGGCAGTGCTCCTAGATACCAAAACTCTAAAAACTTTAGCTAGTGCATTAGTGCAGCCATACTTTGACTGTGCTGCAGCATTTTGGTACAGCGGTACTTCTAAAAAAATGAAAAATAAATTGCAGACAGCCTAAAATAAATTGTGTAGAATTATTATGAAAGTTCCTCCACTGACACATTTAAATAAAGAACATTATAGTCAAAGTAATATTTTAAAAGTTGAGAAGAGGGTAAAGTTTTTAAAATTAGTGATGGATTTTAAGATTTTAAAGAAAATGGTCCCAAAATATTTTCTTAATTATTATGTTTTAGTCAGCGAGGTGCACAGTCATTCTACAAGAGCGCACAGCAGGGATATTTACCCATATAGATTTAAGAGTGAATCAGGTAGAAATTATTTTTTGTGTACGAGCTCTGCTGCTTGGAATATTTTGCCCACCATTTTTAAAGAGATTCAAATTGAGAGTGTTTTTAGAGGGGAAATTAAACAGTGGTTGTTTTAAAATTGAAGTTTTGTTGTTGTGCCGAGTTGCTGAGCTTTGATGTTTGCAATCCATTAATGATTTGCTCGTCCATTTTTTTTTAAGAATATCGAGAACCAAATGGAATTTTTTGTGTATTTTATCCTCGACAGTTTTTAAAATATGTATGAATTAGTCTAACTGGACTTGTTTGTATATTTTTTGGTAAAATTGTCAAATAAAATCAATTAATCAATCAATCAATCAATCAATCAATCAATCAATCAATCAATCAATATTCTGGATCCAAATCTTTGCAAAAAGGCAAATTTGACAGCCCAAATAGAAAATAGAAAGACAACAAATGGCATTGGTAATGTGCTACACTGGCAAGTAATGGTGCACTGATTCACAGTTCTGTGTTTTTTATTATGTTGTCCATTGTGTAATGATTAAGTGAAAGAGCTAAATGTGAGATGTGTGTTTCTTATTGTAAAAAAGTGTGGTTTTTAAACATAAGTGTATAGTTTTTAAAAGAGTGTTTAAATATGCAAATGATCTGTAGTGTTTTGCTAATTGGGTGTGTGGTTGTGCTACTTGTGTGTACTGTTTTGAAAACACGGGCGCTGTTATGAAAATTGTGCTTAAGCAATCCAAAAAAACTGTAATTGTAGACACACCAATCAGATGTTTAAGCACTTTAAAAAGCAGCAGGTGAGTTAATCGATCTTCAAGCACAATGGAAAGAGTCAGAGAAAGAGTAAGCAAATCAGCTAATCAAATCGATCATATGCAATGCATTGTTGTCTGGGACAATGAATCTTTCCATCGCTCTGCTGGTTCAGATCCAGTTTTGGCAGCATCCACATTGTCCTACATCTTCCACCATACTCTCCGTTCCCCAACCCTACAGAAGAGTTTTTCTGGGAATGGTGGTGGAAGGTATATGGTCTCCATCTCCAAGCTGAGGTACCCCTCATCCAAGCCATGAAGGAGGCCTGTGACCAGATGGAGGAATATGGAATATGGATGGATTTGTCATTCAAGACATTTCTTTCCAAGGTGTCTTGCTAATGACAACATTGCCTGCGATGTTGATGAATTTCTTCGAAGAGACAATGTCAATTTTTTTTTTTTTTTTTTTTTTTTTTGTAACAGTACAATGCAACTTACAGTACAATATGTAAAGTGACACAGTACCATGAATCTCTATGTCAGCATTTTGGACATGTTGAGAAATAAGTTTCTTCAGTGTGCAGCATTGGTTTTGTGTAGTGTTTGGTGGATTTACTTTATATTTGTACTTTGCTGATGTTATCCTACTCTAATCATAGGGAAGTAGAAGTGCTAAAATGTTTTAGGTTTACCACAGCAGAGTGTAACTCGTGCAAACAGAGTATAGTAAATGTGAAATGTGTGTTTTTTATGGTATAAATTGTGTTTTTTAAACAGAAGTGTATAATTTTTACAAAAGGGTTTAAGTATGCAAATGATCTGCACTGTAAAAAATGAATCTTGAGGCTTGTAATTTTCATAAAAAAATGATGTGATCATTAAAAATAATGTCCAAATGGTGGTTTATTTGCTTAGATTATAAAAGCACATTCCACTAATAATATTAAATTCATCTATAACTCAAAAAACTAGTAATTTTCACATGATTCATTCAAGTGTTTTTTGCTAAAAAAATCAAACTACTTAAAAATAAAGCATGCAATTGTGTTACCACTATTTTTTTTAAAGTAAATAGCACATACAATTTTTTACAGTGTGTAGTGTTTTGCTAATTGGGTTTGTGGTTGTGCCAATTGCGTGTACTGTTTTGAAAACACGGGCCCTGTTTTAAAAAACGTGTTTAAGCAATCCAAAAAAACTGAAACTGTTGAAATTAATTAGGACATACTTTAGAAATATCTTGGTGATAATGCAGTTGTGCATTTTAAAGTTTTAAAAAGTTTGTATTGTTGTTGTATATGGTTTGTTCATGACAATTGTGTAGTTTAAAAGAACTGGTTGACTGGAATGAACCATAATTGCGTTCTCTTCGTTATCAGTTCTGTGCACTAATGAAGTTTGGCGTGTTTTCAGCTCAACACGGACACAATCATCATGTGACTTTCCACACGGACGCCTCCATCGACCCCAAAACTGACCTCTAAAATCTTCAAAACGCACATCAGGACTGAGGTCTAGGGAATCTTGCTCTCCATAGCATGTAAGGTTAATTTTGGTTGCATGCAATAAGTTGTATTTACTAATAAAATGGTCCCTGTGCATTATTCTATATATTATGAATGTAGTACAATGAAGCAAAATGCAAATCATTACTTATACAAAGCAGGAACAAATTGTTATGCTAGTTCTACCGCTCTTCTATTAGATTGTAATGAAAAAAAGACATGTATTTATTAATAATAGTATTTCTAATTTCAATATTTATTTATTTTAATTTTGAGAGAGGATGGTGGATGTTATGGGTTGTGTATGTATGGCTGGATGTATAAATACTATATATATTGTATGTGCATAGGTATATTGTAGGTGATATTCAATGCAATGCAAACTCCACACAGAAATGCCAACTGACTCAGCCGAGGCTCGAACCAGCACCCCTTTTGCTGTGCACTGTCTATAGGTAATATTATAATAGAATATTATAACTATAATATTTGAAGTAGTTTTGTTGAATATTTTGTGGATTATTTTTGTTTCAATGTATTCTCATTGTATCTCAGTATTGCTTTCCAGAAAGTAAATAAAGATTATCATGTTTTTTAGATAAATATTTTATTTTTTATTGTTTTTTTTATTTTTTATTGTTAATATTTTATTGTTAATATATTATTTATATATCTAACTTTTTGAATAAATGTATATTTACAATTTTAATTGCTTTTCTTAAACTATTTGGGACACTGCTTAATCTGAATAAAAATTATAATAATAAAAATAAAACAAAATAGAATAAATTAAATAAGACAAAATTAAATTAAATAAAACAAAACAAAATAAAACAATAACAACAACAATTATTATTAATACTATTATTATGTAGTAGTAAAATGAAGCAAAATGCAAATCATTACTTACACAAAGCGAGAACAAATTGTTATGCTAGTTCTACCGCTCTTCTGTTAGATTGTAATAAAAGAAAAACATGTATTTATTAATAATAGTATTTCTAATTTCAATATTTATTTATTTTAATTTTGAGAGAGGATAGTGGATGTTATGGGTTGTGTATGTATGGCTGGATGTATACAATTCAATGCAATGCAAACTCCACACAGAAATGCCAACTGACCCAGCCGAGGCTCGAACCAGCGATCTTCTTGCTGTGCGGCATCTATAGTGTTATAATAGAATATTATGATGATAATATTTGAAGTAGCTTTGGTTATTTTTGTTTCAATGTATTCTCATTGTATCTCAGTATTGTTTACCAGAAAGTAAATAAAGATTATCATGTTTTTTTTTTCAATTTGTTTTTATATTTTTTATTGTTAATATTTTATGTATATATTATATCTAAATATATTCTATTTTTATTAGTGTTTTTTTTATAAATGTATATTTACAAGTTTAATTGCTTTTCTTAAACTATTCGGGACACTGCTTAATCTGAATAATAATAATAATAAAAATAAAACAAAATAGAATTAATTAAATAAAACAAAATTAAATTAAATAAAACAAAACAAAATAAAACAATAACAACAACTATTATTATTAATACTATTATTATTATAATTAATATTAATGATAATGGGGCAACGCGGTGGCGCAGTAGGTAGTGCTGTCACCTCACAGCAAGAAGGCTGTGGTTCAACCCTCGGCTGTGTCACATCCCCGGCTTGTTTCTTGCTCACCCAATCATCGCTCTCCCTCACAAACCACCTGCATCCAATCCTGTGAACTCTCATCAGCATTCTAATTACTTGCACCTGTTCCCCTTCACCCAAGAACACTATAAATACCTACCTTCTCTTCTCAGTCTTTAGCCAGTATTGAAGTCTGATGGTTGTCCTCATCGTTGCGCCTTCTTTTCTCCTCTTCTTCCATGAATGTTCCTTATGAGACCTCGAGTCCTTCACACTGAGGAGGAGAAAGGAGAAAGCTTACACTTATACAGTGTTTACTAGAAGATTTGCTATCGACTATATAAACTGTGTGTCTGTATACTCACCCGCTGATGTTCCCACGAACAAACTACATGTTTACATTTGCTGTGCTGTTAAAGAAGAACGCTACAGCATCAATGCCACTCCTTCGATTCCACACTTTGATTAAGTGACCTTTTGTTTTCAATACAACTGTGAAAAGATAACCTTCCTTGTCTACCAGCGTGACAGGCTGGATCAGCTGACGTTTCTGTGTGGAGTTTGCATGTTCTCCCCGTGTTTGCGTGGGTTTCTTCCGTGTGCTCCAGATTCCCCCACAGTTCAAAGACATGTGCTATAGGGGAATTGGGTAAACTAAATTGTCCGTAGTGTATGAGTGTGTATGGATGTTTCCCAGAGATGGGTTGTGGCTGCAAGGGCAACTGCTGTGTAAAACGTAAGTATTTTACGTTTTGTCAGTTTAGTGGCTAATTCATATAAATTCATATGAGTTCAGTCTTACGAAAATGTACGGTTTTAAAAAGGAGGTGTGGCACCCAACCCCACCCCTAGACCTAACCGTCATTGGGAGATGAGCAAATAGTACTAAATTATACAAATTATATTGTACGAATTCATACAAATTAAGCTGCAGTCACACTGGGCTTTTCCTCCCATAGACTTCCATTCATACGCACGCGAATGCGTTAGACCGGAAACGCAGGGTCATGCGTTAAGTTTCGCAGGTTGCAGTGGTACAAAGTTCAAGCTTGGTGAACTCTGACCTGTAAAATCGCATCACATGACTGTGCGAGACCAATCGAAGATCAAAACATGACGTCTCTGAATCGAAATTTCAAACATGGAGCAATCGCTCGCCATTTAATGCCTAATAATCTTGTTTATTTTCGCAACGCCGTAAGACAGAATTTCGCACACACAAACTCTAGTGACCGCACCGCCGTACAACAGAATTTCGTACACACAAACTCTAGTGACCACACCTTAAACCACTAAATCAAAAAGTAACGAATTGCCGTGAGATTGTGTTGCAAAAACATATGCTGGATAAGTTGGCGGTTCATTCCGCTGTGGTGACCCCTAATTAATAAAGGGACTAAGCTGAAAAGAAAATGAATGAATGAATGAATTAATAATAATAATAATAATAACAATAAATCATGTCTTCAGTCTCTCCATAAATGCATATATTTGTACACAATACTGTCTGTTGTATTCAGTCTATTTTCTGTGGACAAACACTAAAGTTTAATACACAGCACTTGCACATATAATTATAAATGACTTTGACTTTGAAATAAATAAACAACAGCAGCTTCTCTGACAGCGATTCCGTCACCATATTTTCTGAACATAAATAAAGTCAGAAATATAATTCCAGAAATAACATCATCATCTGAAGACCTACAAGTAAAAGCCAGTGAACCTTAAATAACAAGGAATGTACAGTATCAGAGTATTGCTGTGAGACACTCACACACAGACTCACACACGGAGACAGATGCTTTGGCAGTTGTTGACAGAATTCAGTCATGTCTGTGTGATTACTGGACTATCACGCCGTACACGCATCGCTGTGTATGAATTAATGAGAGAAACCGCCGGCACAGACAGTGTGTGTGTGTGTGTGTGTGTGTGTGTGTGTGTCAATCACGTCAGTCATATAAGAGCTCAATTTACTCACATATATAAACTTCACAGCTCCGACATTCAGAGATCTGATTCTGAAGCATCTCAGAAGTAAAGGGGGCAGTTTGTACCAGAAGGGTATACAATGATACCCCATAGGTATATTTGGGTAGCGTAATGCAAGTACCACTATGGACATATTTAGGTATAAATCTGTACCTTCTGAACAGGTACTGCCCCCGTGGCACCACTCAGACCTTTATTTCTGAGAGTGTAGGTGTGATGGTTAAACCACTGACCCTCATTAAACCAGCATTAATCTGTCATTAACCCAAAGATCAGAATCATTAGCTGCTGTGTGCTGGTCCTCCATTCTAACACGTAAACACAAACCCAAATAAACAGAGAGAACATGTATGATTGCTTAACTTGTTTTCATTTTAGTGATCACTGTTCATGTTAGTTCACTGTTTTGTTTTTGTATATTTAGTGTGGTTTATTCATAAACTAATTTCGAGAGGATCACGTGCTTATGATCAACACGGCTGGTTCCTTATTAGCTCCGTGATCAGCCCTATTAGAGGATTACGGAAGCATTATAAATAATCTGAGTTTTTCACTCCAGTTATCTTTGTCTTGAAGCTCACCCCCCCAAACCCCCCCCTCCACCCCTACATCCTCCCCCTTATCTGATCGGGCAACACGGTGGCCCAGTGGCTAGCACTGTTGCCTCACAGCAAGAACACTGCCGGTCCAACCTATCGGGCCGGTTGGTGTTTCTGTGCGGAGTTTACATGTTCTCCCCATGTTCGGGTGGGTTCCCCCGGGTTCCCCGGTTTCCTCCCACCGTCCAAAAACATAAACCATAGCCAATCGACTAAAACAAATTATCACCCAATACAACCTTAGTTTACACTTCTCAGGGTGACAAGCAGCAGAGTTCTTGAGACCTACCTGAGCTCGAACTCCCCTCGCCCTTCTAACGAGAGCGAGCCCCGGACTCGAGGATATTACGAGCTCAGGGCTCTCTCCCAGGACAGCGTGCCAAATATGCTTTATTGATTATCAGCTAAGTGTGAACTCTTGAATGGTTATACATTTTTACCTTGTTCACTGCTCTGTTGACATCTGATGTCGAAAATTCAACTCTTCCGTTCAACAAAGTGAGCTTAATTTATTATTTTTAATAATTTGACACAATATATTGAAACATCAGGCTTTTGTACTTCACTGTAAAATCAATTCCTTTAACTTATAGACGAAGTACCAACCTACATCACACATGACGTCACAAGGGTTGCAAAAAGAGACCGGCTGCAATAGTAAACATGTTGTGTTGTGCAGTAGGAGGGCAAATTCGAAAAAAAGAAAACTTAACATTTATTATACACCACACTGCTTTTAATGCCAACAGCAGCGTCTTTGGCTAAAAGGGAGCTGAATGGAGTGAGGACCTAATTAAAAATGCTCGACTCTGCAGTTCTCATGTTACATCAGTTCACGCTATGCTGAATCATACACATTACCCATTTTTGATAACAGCAATTTCAAGAGTTCACACTCAGCTGATGATTGATAATAAAGCTGTCTCGGGAGAGAGCCCTGAGCTTATAAGATCCTCGAGCCCTGGCCTCCCTCCTGTTGCAGGGTGAGAGGGGAGTTTGAGCTCAGGTAGATCTCGATGACTCCCCCTCCTGCTTATAGCTACCTGCTTGTAGCTAAGTGTCAGATATGGATGCTGAGAAGAGGTGTACTCAGAGCTTGGCTAAAAAATTTTGGATTAATTGTTTAGGGTGCTTGTTTTTGAACTGTGGGAAAACCCACGCGAGCACAAGCAAAACTCCGCACAGAAATGTTGCCTGGTTTGGAAGGGATTTAAACCAGAGGCATTCTTGCTGTGAGGCAACAGCGATAATCACTGGCCACCATGTCGCCCGTTTGAAAGGTGGGAAAGTAGGGTTGGGTGGGGGGGTTTCTTCAAGATAAGAATGATATCTTGAAGATATTGCGATGAGAAAAGTCTGGTTGTTTATAGTGAGTTAAGGATCGTCTGATAGCATAATCAGTCATTAGCTAAAGTTGGAACAGCTGTGAACAATCATAAGCACGTGATCCTCTCCAAATTTGTTTATAAATAAACTTCACAAAGTGAGTACAGCTGTTGCTTTTAAAGTGACTAGTTGACTTAAAGGGGCACCCCTTTCTTCAGATTTAATATAAGTGTTTTGCGTCTCTAGAATGTGTCTGTAAAGTTTCAGCTCAAAACACCCATCAGATTTTCCATTATACCTTTTACAAGGTCCTGTTTTATACATTTTTCCACCAGGGGGTTGTTTTGTCGTACTGCGCCTTTAAGGCAAGTCCTCCCCGCCTACTGTTTCTACGTGCCTTTCTGCGTGCCCTAATCTGCTCCCTCGGCTGCGTCAGACTACAGACAGACCTAAAGGAAGAAGATCTCATGTAGCATTTGTGAGAAATACTACAGTAAGAACTTCACCAATGAGTATTTGCTGTGCAGTTGCATTGATGAGTAACACACAATATCGTTACAAAGTTCATGTGCGCACACACACACACACAGACAGATACACACGCGCACACACACAGACAGACAGAGCGCGCTTAGCTTTTGTTTTTGCACGCATATGTGACAGGATGCGGCTTAATTTCCACTCCTGTGTGGATATCTGTTATGTTAATGTACAAAATAAACCTGATTTAACGTCCACAAGCCGGGATTGAAGCGTCTTCCTATATAATTATTCTGACACGCAGCTGTGTTTATGGAGTAAACCTGAAGTAAATCGCTGTCCTTCATTACACACGTGCACTGTTTTAAAACATTTAAAACATGTGAAACTCACTCTTGATCACATCTGATGATTGATGATCCTAGTGAACTGATCAGGCCTTTTCCCGATTGCTTTGCGCATGTCTGGTCTTGTTGACATGATTATACACGTGACTACCGGGACATGTTAATGCGCACAGCTGTCAATCAATTTGTTAAGCGGGGGGACCGCAGTCAAGTTTGGTCGATCTGAAAACCACTCCAATTTGTCCACTGTTTTTATGTTGTTAAATTGAAGGACTGGGTGTATTTATATCACCCCAATATGGCGGTCTATACACTTTACCTACACACATGTCTGTCCAAACAGCTTGAAAAGTAGATTTTTCACCATAGGTGCCTTTTTAAAAAAAATGAGTAATCCCAATGCTTTTAAAGTGATCAGTTGACTTGCCTTAAAATGATAAAGTAAATAAACTATGTGCATAAAGATAAAAAGTTAAGTCAACTTAAAAGTTCCAGTTACGATGGGTTTACTCACTTTAAGTAAATAACTAATGGCTTTTAACAGTGTGAATGGTGGTGTTTCTTGGATTCAGACTGTGTGCTGGAATCATGTGCTCTCTGACTGCTGTCATTTATTCGCACCATGAAAACACTGGTGTGTTAAGTGTGTCTGATGCCTCGGGGCTCTTGTTCACACACTTCTAAATGTCAAAATGTTTTGTGTTACTGAACTGCTTTCAAGTGCCATTTACCCAGCAGCCCCGAGAGAGAAAGAGAGAGAGAGAAAGCTGTCAGGAACAACACTAATCCCAAAATAAACAATACAATTAAATTAACAATTTTGATTAAATTAAATAAAACTAAAAATTGTTGTTTATTTTTAATAATGAATGATTAAAATTCAGTCATTCATTTTCTTTCAGCTTAGTCTCTTTATTAATCCAGGATCACCACAGCAAAATGAACCGCCAACTTATCCAGCAAGTGTTTTATGCAGAGGATACCCTTCCAGCTGCAACCCATCACTGGAAAAACACCCATACATTCTTATTTATACACACACACTACGGACAATTTAGCTTACCCAATTTCCCTATAGCGCATGTGTTTGGATTGAGGGGGAAACTGGAGCACCCCCACGCTAACACAAGGAGAACATGCAAACTCCACTCAAAAATGCCAACTGGTCCAGCCGAGACTTCCTGCAGTGAAGTGACTGTACTAACCACTGAGCTACCGCACCGCCCTAAATGATTTATTATCTACATAAAAATTGTTATTATTATTAATATTTTAGTGTTTTTTATATTGCTGCTTACCTTAGTTACCCATCAAAAAAATTGTGCTGTGCAGAAGTGTATTAAAAAATTATAAAAATCAATCAGTAAAATCAAATAAAAAATGTTTTTATTAAATAAAATAATAAAAAATAATAAATAAAATTGTTTTAGTTTTAATAATGAATGATAAATAATTTATATGCAAAATACTATTATTATTTTGTTATAAATTATATACCACTATATAATAATATAAATACTTATATTATTATATAGTGGTATTTATATTGCTGCTTACCTTAGTTGTCTATTAAAATTGAGTGCTTTGCAAAAAAAAATGTGATTAATCTTATCATAAAAAAGTTTGTTTTGACTCTAGTGTTAACTAAGCATATTTATTATGTAGGACTATATATAAACACACACGTGCATGCATCTATTTAATCAACATTTTTTTTTCATATATGTTTAAATATATTATTTATATTTTTATATATATATATATATATATATATATATATATATATATATATATATATATATATATATATATATATATATATATATATATATATATGGTTAGCACTTTCGCCTCACAGCAAGAAGGTCGCTGGTTCAAGCCCTGGGTCAGTTGGCATTTCTGTGTGGAGTTTGCATGTTGTCCTGTGTTGGTGTGGGTTACCTCCAGGTGCTCCGATTTCCAAACACATGTGCTATGGGTGAACTGCTATGGCCATAGTGTATGAGTGTGTGTGTGTATGAATGTGAAAGTGTATGGGTGTTTCCCAGTACTGGGTTGCGGCTGGAAGGGCATCTGCTGTGTAAACATATGCTGGAATGGTTAGTGATTTACCTGATAAATCGGAGACTAAGCCGAAGGAAAATTAATGAATGGCACATATAAATATATATATATATATATATATATATATATATATATATATATATATATATATATATATATATATATATATATATATATATATATATATATATATATTTTTTTTTTTTTTTTTTTTATATATATGTATATATATATGTCAAAACAAACTTTAATTTTGGATGTGATTGATTGCGCTTAATCTTTGCCCAGCACTAAAAAAAATCTAAATATTTTTGGAGACTGTTTATTTACTGTTGCTATAATGAATTAATTCTCATAGCGATTCATTTAATTATTTAATTAGTGAACTTTAAATGTTCATTATATATGCATATGTCTATGTATGTTTGTGTTGTTATTAATATCTTTCTGTTTATGTTATTTTTCTTAGTCTGTGATTTGATCATTAGGACCGTGGTCGAAAATAATTAACTGGCCTGCCTTAGAGAAAATAATTTCATCAGAAAGATTAATTAGTTCAACAGAAATAATTCCACTCCTGCATCAGTATGCCTTCTCATTACACTGCACTGCATTTTTTTTGGCCAAGTTGTCCTGATTGCAGGAATATTTAATTAAATTATAAAGTCTTGTAGGATTTAGGTCAGATGTGTTTTGTAAAATAAGATATTGATTTTGATTAAACTAACATACCAGCAACACAAAGGGCTGAAATGCGTCCTGCATTCTGATTACAAATCAAACATTTGCATCCAAGAAAAATGGGATATCATTTAGCAAATGTACAGCGACGTATTTCTCATTACTTGTCTAGACTTTTGCCTCAACAGTAAAGAAACAAGCAAAATGGATGCGTCTCGGTCAAAGTCTCACATTTCACAGCAAAACCACATTTAATATTCCCTCATTCATTCATTTTGCTTCACTGCGGAATGAACCGCCAACTTATCCAGCATGTGTTTTACACAGCGAATGCCCATCCAGCTGCAATCCAGTACTGGGAAACAGCCATACACACTCACACACACACATTACGGCCAACTAAGTTCATTTAATTCCTATAGTGCATGTGTTTGGACTGTGGGGAAAACCGGACTCAGCCGGGACTCAAACCAGCCACCTTCTTGCTTTGAGGCAACAGTGCTAACCACTGAGCCACCATGTCGCCCTGCATATAACATATAATGCATATTACATTTTTTTAATGTATGTTTATTCATTCATTCATTCATTCATTTTCTTGTCGGCTTAGTCCCTTTATTAATGCAGGGTCGCCACAGCGGAATGAACCGCCAACTTATCCAGCAAGTTTTTACGCAACGGATGCCCTTCTAGCCATCTCTGGGAAATGTATGTTAATTTATAGAAGAAAATAACATTATAATACTACTTTCACAATATATAACAAAAAACAAGTATTTAATTGTCATGATAAAAATATTTATATAATTTTGGGGTGAAATATAACTTGACAATTTCTTCTATGTTTAAGATTCATAAATAGAGGTTTTGACTTAGGTTCTTTTTGTGTGTGTTAATTAAACAATGTAATTACATGCAAAAAATGCATTTCAGTATAACAAAAATAAAAGCGTTTAAATGTTGTGATGAATAATTGTAGATAATTTTGGAGTGAAATATGATTTATAATTTATTTTTATTTATATAAAGGTTTTACTTAAGCTCATTTTGTTTTTTATTTCATGTTAGTACCTAAAAGCATGTAATAAAATAAATAAATAAATAAATGCCTTTCAGTAAAAATTAAAAAAAAGGTTTAAAATGTTATCATAAATAATTTAATAATTTTTGAGTGGAAATGATTTATGTTTTCCAAAAGATTCATATTAAGAGGTTTAGAATAAGTTCATTTTGTGTGTGTTAATACTTTTAAAAAATGTAATAAAAGGATAAAATAATCAATCGATGTATTTTAGTAACAAAAATAAATGTGTTTAACCGTTTTCATAAATAATATTAGATTATTTTGGAATAAATTATTATTTATGTTTTCCAAAGATTCATACAAAGAGGTTTGACTTAAGTTTAATGTCTGTCTGTCTGTCTGTCTGTCTGTCTGTCTGTCTGTCTGTCTGTCTGTCCGTCCGTCTGTCTGTCTGTCTGTCTATCTATCTATCTGTCTATCTACCTGTCTATCTGATAAATATAAAATTAATCAATGCATGTTTAGTAACAAAAATAAAGTGTTTAAATGCTATAAATAATTTTTTCAGAAATATTTAGGAGTGAAATATGATTTATGTTTTCTAAAGATTTATACAAAGAAGTTTGACTTAAGTTCATTTTATGTGTGTTGGTACATAAAAGAAAGTAATAAAATAATAATCGAATAATAAAAGATTTTCAGTATTTTTTTTATTGTTTAAATGTTTTTATATGTAATTTAAGGTTTTTTATTCCTATAAAGAGGTTTGGCATACGTTCATTTCGTGTGTGTTAATACCTTAAAAACATAATAAAATGATGCATTTCAATGTTACACAGTCAATGCATTTCAGTTATACAAATAAATAATCAATATAAGGGGTTTGACTTAAACTCATTTTGTGTGTTATATCTTTAAAAGCCTAATAGATGCTTAAAAAATCAATAAATGCATTCCAGCAACAAAAAAAGTTTTGAAATGTTATAATATAAATAATAATTTTAGATCATTTTGGAATGAACTATGATCAATGTCTTCTTAATATTCATACAGAGGTTTGACTTAAGTTAATTTTGTGTGTGTTGGTACCTAAAAGAATGTAATAAAATGCAAATAATAACAATAAAAGAAATGAATGTATTTCAGTAAAAAAAAAAAAAAAAAACGTTAAATGTTTTCATTAAAATATCTGATAATTGTTTAATAAAAAATGATATAAAGAGGTTTGACTTAAGTTAATTTTGTGCATTAATACCTTAAAAATGTAATAAAAGGCCAAAATAATCAAGCAATGCATTTCAGTAACTAAATAAAAGTGTTAAATTGTTATTAAAAATCTTGTAGATATTATTTTGGGCTGAAA